>NC_135888.1:24757446-24930729 GCF_964194155.1 Cetorhinus maximus
ACTGACGGATGGACAGTACTGAGGGAGTGGTGCACTGACGGATGGTCAGTACTGAGGGAGTGGTGCACTGACGGATGGTCAGTACTGAGGGAGTGGTGCACTGACGGATGGACAGTACTGAGGGAGTGGTGCACTGACGGATGGACAGTACTGAGGGAGTGGTGCACTGACGGATGGACAGTACTGAGGGAGTGGTGCACTGACGGATGGACAGTACTGAGGGAGTGGTGCACTGACGGATGGACAGTACTGAGGGAGTGGTGCACTGTTGGATGGTCAGTACTGAGGAAATGCTACAATGTACATCTCGGGCCATCCTTTGAAGGAGATGTTAAACTGAGGCCCCATCTATTCTGTCCGATGACAATAAAATATCTCATGACGCTATTTCGAAGAAGAGAAGGGAGTTCTCAATGGAGGCCTGGGGCCAACATTTATCCCTCAGCCAACAGCATTAAAACAGATCATCTGGTCATTATCACATTGCTGTTTGTGGGATCTTGCTGTGAGCAAATTGACTGCTACATTCCCGATATTACAACCCTTCAAAAGTAGTTTATTGGCTGTAAAACACT
This sequence comes from Cetorhinus maximus, assembly GCF_964194155.1. Lineage (NCBI taxonomy): Eukaryota > Metazoa > Chordata > Chondrichthyes > Lamniformes > Cetorhinidae > Cetorhinus > Cetorhinus maximus. Next base: position 24,758,022 of record NC_135888.1, read on the forward strand.
TTGGGACACCCCAAGGTCGTGGGAGGCACTATAGAAATGTAATTGTGTCTTTCTCGCTCTGATTGTGAGTGTCTTCCCATGTTTGGGGGCGTAGGGAGTCACACTGCCCCTGGTGTGACCAAACCCTCCTACCTCCCCCTCGCCCCATTCCACCCACAGTCCGTGCGGTTCAGCTACACGGCACCGTGTGTTTTCAGGCTCCCACGTTCCATCCCTGGGGGACATGTCCAAGGTTTCCCAGCCCGCAGGCCCATGCGTGCAGCACCTGGTGTGGCTGCTGCTGGGGGTGAGAGGCTTGGGGGAGAAACTGGGCCTATGGCTGATCGACTTGTGAAAATGGAATATTCCAGGTTAATGCGGTGGAAGGGTGTTTGATGAATCACCCCAAACTGGATCCATCGTCACAGAGCAAGACCCTGCTCTTTCAGCCCATTTAGACGTGTGTTTTCCGAGATGGTTGGGACCTCCCTACACGTCCAGCAGGTCAGACTGAAGGTGATCAGCCAAAGAACCAGACAGGGAGATGGTGGGGGCGGGGGGGAATCCTTTTTACACAGCGAGCTGTTGCGATCTGGAAGGCCTGGCACAGATTGCAGTGGAAGCAGATTCAATAGGAACTTCCAAAAGGGAATTGGAGAACTACTGGAAAAGGAGGAAGTTTGCAGGGGGAAGAGCAAAGGGTGGCGGTGTCTAATTGGATAGATCCTTCAAAGAGCTCCCACAGGCACAGAGGGCTGAATGGCCTCCTGCTGAGCTGTAAGATTCTATTGCGTGGAAGCAAGGAGGCTGGTCTCACCCAAACGTCTGAGGTAGCATCAGCAGAGATATCGCGCTGAGAGCGTGCATTCTTTCACAGGGACCAACCCCACCCCCTTCCCCCCACCGCACTGCCCCCACCATCGCCCCCTCACTTAGTGTGGACAGGAGACAGCTGTGTAATTGTGTTCAATGTCAGAAATGATTCCCCACTTTGTATTTAACATTCCGGGGTGAAGTTATTATCAAGATATCTAATTACTGGCCCACAAGAGCCTGGTCTCAGCTGCCTGACAGTATTAAGGCAGATTAGACAGAAATAGAATTCACTCAAACTGCCTGCAGGCAGACAAAGGCTGGATGAATGATTAATAACAAATACATAAATTATGAAGCTATATTTCATGCTCTGAAACCTTTGGTAAAGATTTATATCACTGGGTAATAGTCTGAGGCAGCAGCTGGTGTGAAATCCTGCACAGGGGCTGAGTGTGATTCCCTTCACTGCTGGTATCTTTCATATTGCTTCATCCTCTGGGCTTGTCTGCAGTTTTATTGCGAAGTACCTCACCCCACCCCCTCCCGACCTGCACCACCCCCCCAACCACCATGTAACTATAATCAATCCCTTTTTGGCTCATTATAATGAAGAACATTAGCTCAAAAAATGCAATAAATTCAACAATTCTTCATTTTGAATGCTGGCATCAAACACTCCCAGGACAGGTACAGCACGAGGTTAGATACAGTGTAAAGCTCCCTCTACACTGTCCCCATCAAACACTCCCAGGACAGGTACAGCACGGGGTTAGATACAGAGTAAAGATCCCTCTACACTGTCCCCATCAAACACTCCCAGGACAGGTACAGCACGGGGTTAGATACAGAGTAAAGTTCCCTCTGCACTGTCCCCATCAAACACTCCCAGGACAGGTACAGCACAGGGTTAGATACAGAGTAAAGCTCCCTCTACACTGTCCCCATCAAACACTCCCAGGGCAGGTAGAGCATGGGGTTAGATACAGAGTAAAGCTCCCTCTGCACTGTCCCCATCAAACACTCTCAGGACAGGTACAGCACGGGGTAAGATACAGAGTAAAGCTCCCTCTACACTGTCCCTATCAAACACTCTCAGGACAGGTACAGCATGGGGTTAGATACAGAGTAAAGCTCCCTCTACACTGTCCCCATCAAACACTCCCAGGACAGGTACAGCACGGGGTTAGATACAGAGTAAAGCTCCCTCTACACTGTCCCCATCAAACACTCCCAAGACAGGTACAGCACGGGGTTAGATACAGAGTAAAGCTCCCTCTACACTGCCCCCATCATACACTCCCAGGACAGGTACAGCACGGGTTAGATACAGAGTAAAGCTCCCTCTACACTGTCCCCATCAAACACTCCCAGGACAGGTACAGCACGGGGTTAGATACAGAGTAAAGCTCCCTCTACACTGCCCCCATCAAACGCTCCCAGGACAGGTAGAGCACGGGGTTAGATACAGAGTAAAGCTCCCTCTACACTGTCCCCATCAAATACTCCCAGGACAAGTACAGCACGGGGTAAGATACAGAGTAAAGCTCCCTCTACACTGCCCCCATCAAACACTCCCAGGACAGGTAGAGCACGGGGTTAGATACAGAGTAAAGCTCCCTCTACACTGCCCCCATCAAACACTCCCAGGACAGGTACAGCACGGGGTTAGATACAGAGTAAAGCTCCCTCTACACTGCCCCCATCAAACACTCCCAGGACAGGTACAGCACGGGGTTAGATACAGAGTAAAGCTCCCTCTACACTGCCCCCATCAAACACTCTCAGGACAGGTACAGCACGGGGTTAGATACAGAGTAAAGCTCCCTCTACACTGTCCCCATCAAACACTCCCAGGACAGGTACAGCACGGGGTTAGATACAGAGTAAAGCTCCCTCTACACTGTCCCCATCAAACACTCCCAGGACAGGTACAGCACGGGGTTAGATACAGAGTAAAGCTCCCTCTACACTGCCCCCATCATACACTCCCAGGACAGGTACAGCACGGGTTAGATACAGAGTAAAGCTCCCTCTACACTGTCCCCATCAAACACTCCCAGGACAGGTACAGCACGGGGTTAGATACAGAGTAAAGCTCCCTCTACACTGCCCCCATCAAACACTCCCAGGACAGGTAGAGCACGGGGTTAGATACAGAGTAAAGCTCCCTCTACACTGTCCCCATCAAACACTCCCAGGACAGGTACAGCACGGGGTTAGATACAGAGTAAAGCTCCCTCTACACTGTCCACATCAAACACTCCCAGGACAGGTACAGCACGGGGTTAGATACAGTGTTCAGTATGCTTAAGATTATCGAAAATGCCAAAAACCCACAATGTATTGGAAACAAAATATCTCTCAAATCTTTCCAGTGAGATTTCTCTTAATTCTGAATGATCTCTTTAACTCTGGTTGTACGTGATCTTCTCTTGACCTGTCGTGTCTATGAGCCGGAGCACGGACCAGAGAAACAATGAATCCAAAATGAGCTTTGGGGGTTTTTGCCAACAGTTTGTCTCTGCTCAGTAGGTTCTTGGGGTGAAGCGGGGACATGTAGGCAGAGGGTATCCAGATTTGACCCCTCAAGTTGAGCAGAGGTAATGGTGGAGCTGGAGGTTCCTGAGAGGATGTTTAACGATTATGAAGTGGGGAGATGGGTTTTGCCCCGGGGCATCAGCAGCTGGATGATTTTTTGGAACCACACCGGCTTCCCCCACACTCACATAAATAATTTAACACCTTCATTTGGCCGAGGCTGCTGCTAAAGTCACCTGTGAAACATCGCGGTGTGCTCGGTGAGCACTGTGATCTGTTCCAACGCTCTCCTGTTTGGCCTCCTCCCCTCTCTCAGCCTCCATAAGTCTGAGACTATCCAAATAAACTCAGCTGCCCCAATCCTAACCTGCATCAAGTCCTGTTCACCCATCCTGCTGCTGTGTTCACTGACCGACACTGCCTCCTGACCCACCAAACCCTCAACCATACAATTCTCATCCTTGTTCTCAAATCCCTCCTTGGCCTCACCTCTCCCTGCCTCTGTAATCTCCACCAGCCCCCAACCCTCCAAAATACCTGTGCTCCTCCAATTCTGGCCTCTTGAACATCCCCAATTCCCTCCCCACTGGCAGCTGTGCCTTTAGTTGCCTGGGCCCCAAGCTCTGGAATTCCCTCCCTAAACTTCTGCCCCTATTTCTCCTCCTTTTGGATGCTCCTTAGACCCTCCCTCTTTGTCCAAGCTCCTTTCTCTTGTTTAATTATTTCTTTGTGTTTCCCAGCATCTGATTTACCCTTCCTGTACGGCTCAGTTAAATGCTCTGTATAAATTGTTGTTCTTGTGTAAAATGGTCCACAGGCTCCTATTTATGTCAGAGGTTCCTCATTTCCCAATTATTGGGGCATTCTCGCCACAAACTGGCGGATGGTTTGGACACCTGGATGGCACAGCCCTGTCACCTTAGCGTCAGAGGCTTTGCTGAGGTTAGTGGGACAGGAAAGCGACTGACCCCTATTCTGAGGTCATTACCAAACTTGCTAACATCAGGCTAAGCGAGTCAGGATCGATCCCTTAGTGTGTCCAGTGACAGGCTCATAATAAATTGTGATGGAGACTAGAGAGGAGAGGTCAGTTATCAAGGCCTGCGCTGATTGGTTTTCTGCCTGTGAATCTCATCCACCGGGCAAGACCCAGACTCCGGGCAGATCCAGACTCCGGGCAGATCCAGACTCCGGGCAGATCCAGACTCCGGGCAGATCCAGACTCCTGGCAGATCCAGACTCAGGGCAGACCCAGACTCCTGGCAGATCCAGACTGCGGGCAGACCCAGACTCCTGGCAGATCCAGACTCCGGGCAGATCCAGACTCCGGGCAGATCCAGACTCAGGGCAGATCCAGACTCAGGGCAGATCCAGACTCCGGGCAGATCCAGACTCAGGGCAGACCCAGACTCCGGGCAGATCCAGACTCCGGGCAGACCCAGACTCCGGGCAGACCCAGACTCCGGGCAGACCCAGACTCCTGGCAGATCCAGACTCCGGACAGATCCAGACTCCGGGCAGACCCAGACTCAGGGCAGACCCAGACTCCTGGCAGATCCAGACTCCGGGCAGATCCAGACTCCGGGCAGACCCAGACTCAGGGCAGACCCAGACTCCGGGCAGATCCAGACTCCGGGCAGACCCAGACTCAGGGCAGACCCAGACTCAGGGCAGACCCAGACTCCGGGCAGATCCAGACTCCGGGCAGACCCAGACTCAGGGCAGACCCAGACTCCGGGCAGACCCAGACTCAGGGCAGACCCAGACTCCTGGCAGATCCAGACTCCGGACAGATCCAGACTCCGGGCAGACCCAGACTCCTGACAGATCCAGACTCTGGGCAGATCCAGACTCCGGGCAGACCCAGACTCGGGGCAGACCCAGACTCTGGACAGACTCAGACTCCGGGCAGATCCAGACTCCGGGCAGATCCAGACTCAGGGCAGATCCAGACTCCGGGCAGATCCAGACTCCGGGCAGATCCAGACTCAGGGCAGACCCAGACTCCGGGCAGATCCAGACTCCGGGCAGACCCAGACTCCGGGCAGACCCAGACTCCTGGCAGATCCAGACTCCGGACAGATCCAGACTCCGGGCAGACCCAGACTCAGGGCAGACCCAGACTCCTGGCAGATCCAGACTCCGGGCAGATCCAGACTCCGGGCAGACCCAGACTCAGGGCAGACCCAGACTCCGGGCAGATCCAGACTCCGGGCAGACCCAGACTCAGGGCAGACCCAGACTCAGGGCAGACCCAGACTCCGGGCAGATCCAGACTCCGGGCAGACCCAGACTCAGGGCAGACCCAGACTCCGGGCAGACCCAGACTCCGGGCAGACCCAGACTCCTGGCAGATCCAGACTCCGGACAGATCCAGACTCCGGGCAGACCCAGACTCAGGGCAGACCCAGACTCCTGGCAGATCCAGACTCCGGGCAGATCCAGACTCCGGGCAGACCCAGACTCAGGGCAGACCCAGACTCCGGGCAGATCCAGACTCCGGGCAGACCCAGACTCAGGGCAGACCCAGACTCAGGGCAGACCCAGACTCCGGGCAGATCCAGACTCCGGGCAGACCCAGACTCAGGGCAGACCCAGACTCCGGGCAGACCCAGACTCAGGGCAGACCCAGACTCCTGGCAGATCCAGACTCCGGACAGATCCAGACTCCGGGCAGACCCAGACTCCTGACAGATCCAGACTCTGGGCAGATCCAGACTCCGGGCAGACCCAGACTCGGGGCAGACCCAGACTCTGGACAGACTCAGACTCCGGGCAGATCCAGACTCCGGGCAGATCCAGACTCAGGGCAGATCCAGACTCCGGGCAGATCCAGACTCCGGGCAGATCCAGACTCAGGGCAGACCCAGACTCCGGGCAGATCCAGACTCCGGGCAGACCCAGACTCCGGGCAGACCCAGACTCCTGGCAGATCCAGACTCCGGACAGATCCAGACTCCGGGCAGACCCAGACTCAGGGCAGACCCAGACTCCTGGCAGATCCAGACTCCGGGCAGATCCAGACTCCGGGCAGACCCAGACTCAGGGCAGACCCAGACTCCGGGCAGATCCAGACTCCGGGCAGACCCAGACTCAGGGCAGACCCAGACTCAGGGCAGACCCAGACTCCGGGCAGATCCAGACTCCGGGCAGACCCAGACTCAGGGCAGACCCAGACTCCGGGCAGACCCAGACTCAGGGCAGACCCAGACTCCTGGCAGATCCAGACTCCGGACAGATCCAGACTCCGGGCAGACCCAGACTCCTGACAGATCCAGACTCTGGGCAGATCCAGACTCCGGGCAGACCCAGACTCGGGGCAGACCCAGACTCTGGACAGACTCAGACTCCGGGCAGATCCAGACTCCGAGCAGCCCCAGACTGCGGGCAGATCCAGGCTCCGGGCAAATCCAGACTCCGGGCAGATCCAGACTCAGGGCAGACCCAGACTCTGGGCAGATCCAGACTCCGGGCAGATCCAGACTCCGGGCAGATCCAGACTCCGGGCAGATCCAGACTCCGGGCAGACCCAGACTCCGGGCAGATCCAGACTCCAGGCAGATCCAGACTCTGAGCAGATCCAGACTCTGGGCAGATTCAGACTCAGGGCAGACCCAGTCACTCATAGATTCACTGCAATTCTTTCACCCCAAGAAAGAGGATGGGAGACTCGGTCCATCTGCTTCCTCCGAAACCGTCTGATTCCACCATGCATCAGTTTTCAATCCACATTGCAGTCACTCCAAACAGTCAACACCCTGTACAAGGAATGACATTTAAGGAAAGATGTTTGATGGACCCAATCCCCTTCCCATTCACTCCCATTATACACAATCCCAATGGACCCAAACCCCTTCCCATTCACTCTCATTGTACACAATCCCAATGGATCCAAACCCCTTCCCATTCACTCCCATTATACACAATCCCAATGGACCCAAACCCCTTCCCATTCACTCCCATTGTACACAATCCCAATGGACCCAAACCCCTTCCCATTCACTTTCATTGTACACAATCCCAATGGATCCAAACCCCTTCCCATTCACTCCCCTTGTACACAATCCCAATGGACCCAAATCCCTTCCTTTTCACTCCCATTGTACACAATCCCAATGGACCCAAACCCCTTACTTTTCACTCCCATTGTACACAATCCCAATGGACCAAATCCCCTTCCCATTCACTCTCATTGTACACAATCCAAATGGATTAAACCGCGCCCCATTTACTCCCATTGTACATAATCCCAATGGATCAAACCCCTTCCCATTCACTCCCATTGTACACAATCCCAATGGATCAAACCCCTTCCCATTCACTCCCATTGTACGCAGTCCCAATTGATCCAAACACCTTCCCATTGACTCCCGTTGGATCAACCCCCTTCCCATTTCACATCCATTGTGCACAATCCCAATGGATCCAAACCCCTTCCCATTCACTCCCATTGTACACAGTCCCAATGGATCAAAACCTTCCACTTCGCTCCCATTGTACACAATCCCAATGGATCAAACCCCTTCCCATTTCACTCCCAATTTACACAATCCCAATGGATCAAACCCCTTCCCATTCACTCCCATTGTACACAATCCCAATGGATCAAACACCTTCCCATTCACTCCCATTGTACACAGTCCCAATGGATCCAAACCCCTTCCCATTCACTCCCATTGTACACAATCCCAATGGATCCAAACCCCTTCCTATTCACTTATATTGTACACAATCCAAATGGATCAAACTCCTTCCCATTTACCCCAATTGCACACAATCACAATGGATCCAAACACCTCTCCTTTCACTCCCATTGTGCACAATGCCAATGGGACAGAAGCACTTCACATTCAGTCCCATTGTACAGTATCCCAATGGATCAAACCCTTTCCATTCATCCCCATTATGCACAACCCCAATGGAGCCAATCCCCTTTCCATTCACTCCCATTGCTCACAACCCCAATTGGCCCTAACCCCTTCCCATTCGCTCCCATTGTACACAATCCAAATGGACACAAGACCCTTCCCATTGACTCCCATTGAGCACAATCCCAATGGACCCAAACCCCTTCCCATTCACTCCCATTGTACACAATCCCAATGGACCCAAAACCGTTCCCATTCACTCCCATTGTACAAAATCCCAATGGACCCAAACCCCTTCCCATTCACTCCCATTGTACACAATCCCAATGGACCCAAAACTGTTCCCATTCACTCTCATTGTACACAATCCAAATGGTTCCAATCTGCTTCCCATTCACTCCCATTGTACACAAACTAAATGGACTCAAATCGCTTCCCATTCACTCTCATTGTACACTATCCCAATGGATCAAACCCCTTCACATTTCACATCCATTGTGCACAATCCCAATCAACCCAAACCCCTTCCCATTAACTCCAGTTTTATACAGCCCCAATGGATCAAAAACCTTCCCATTCACTCCATTGTACACAGTCCCAATGGGTCCAAACACTTTCCCATTCACTCCCATTGTACACAGTCCCAATGGATCCAAACTCGTTCCCATCCTCTACCGTTGTACACAATCCCAAAGGATCAAACCCCTTCCTATTCACTCCCATTGTACACAATCCCAATGGATCAAACCTATTCCCATTCACCCCCATTGCACACAATCGCAATGGATCCAAACACCTTTCCTCTCACTCCCATTGTACACAATGCTAATGGGATAGAAGCGCTTCACATTCAGTCCCATTGTACAGTATCCCAATGGAGCCACTCCCCTTCCCATTCACTCCCATTGTGCACAATCCCAATGGACCCAAACCCCTTTCCACTCATTCCCATTGTACAAATTCCAAATAGACCCAAACCCCAGTCCCATTCACTCCCATTGTACACAATCCCAATGGAACTAACCCCTTTCCCATTCACTCCCATTGTGCACAATCCCAATGGACCCAAACCCCTTCCCATTCACTCCCATTGTACACAATCCCAATAGATCAAACCCCTTCCCATTCACTCCCATTGTACACAATCCCAATGGATCAAACCCATCCCATTCACTCACATTGTTCACAATCCCAATGGACCCAACCTCTTCCCATTCACCCTGATTGTGCACAATCTCAATGGACCCAAACCCCGACATATTCACTCCCAATGTACACAATCCCAATGGACCAAAGCCCCTTACTATTCACTCCCATTGTACAAAATCCCAATGGACCCAAACCCCTTCCTATTCTCTCCACTTTTACACAATCCCAATGGGCCAAAACCCCTTCCCATTCACTCCAGTTGTTCACAATCCCAATTGATTTAACACCTCCCCATTCACTCCCATAGTACCATATCCCAACGGGCCCAAGCACTTTCCCATTAACTCCCATTGTACACAATCTCAATGACTCAAACGGGTGCCAATTTACTCGAATTTTGTATGATCCCAATGGATCAAACCCCTTCCCATTCACTCCCATTGTGCACAGTCCCAATGGATCCAAACTCCTTCCCATTCACTCTCATTGTACACAATCCCAATGGGACAAAACCCCTCCCCATTCACTCCCATTGTACAGTATCCCAATGGATTAAACGCTTTCCATTCACTCCCATTGTATACAATTGGAATGCTTCAGCCCTCTTCCCATTTAATCCCATTGTATAAAATTGCAATGGATCAAACCCCTTCTCATTCACTCCCATTGTACATAATCCCAATGGACCCAACCCCTCCCCATTCACTCTCATTGTACACAATCCCAATGGACCCAAAACCCTTCCCATTCACTCTCATTGTACACAATCCCAATGGACCCAAACCCCTTCCCATTCACTCCCATTGTACGCAATCCCAATGGACCCAAAACCCTTCCCATTCACTCTCATTGTACACAATCCCAATGGACCCAAACCCCTTCCCATTCACTCCCATTGTACGCAATCCCAATGGATCCAAACCCCTTCCCATTCACTCCCATTGTACGCAATTCCAATGGATCAAATCCCATTTGCATTCACTCCCATTGTACACAATCCCAATGGACCCAAACCCCTTCCCATTCACTCCCATTGTACGCAATCCCAATGGACCCAAACCCCTTCCCATTCACTCCCATTGTACGCAATCCCAATGGACCAGAGCATTTTCCCATTTGCATGGATCCTGTCCCCATTGTGAAGTTTCATCTTCTGGCTGTTTCTGTTGCTGACATCACAAACTGATATATAGAAATGAAATGGCTGGAATGTAGATGAATGCATAAAGTTTATGAGACTCTGAACTCTTCACAGGACAGCTGGTCAGCACATGTATGGAAATATTTACTGTTTTACTAAATTGGGATAAGTCTGAAGGAAGTATACTAAGAGACCATTGTTCCTTTAAACAGAGCTGCCAGAGCTACAAAGCAGCCTGCTCACATAAGAGCAGCAAGAAGCTTAAACATCCCACTGTCAACTGCGCCGACAGGCGGTGTATATAAAGAGCCCAGGGTTCACAGCAAACGATAGTAAAAGTTAGAACATGTGTGTATGGGAGGGAGAGAGAGAGAGGGAGATGAACAGGAGAGAAAAATAAAGAAAGAGAGGAAGAGATTGAGCGAGAGAGAGGAGAGAGATGGAGAGAGTGGTTGAGAGACAGAGAAATAGAGAGAAAGTGAGAGGCAGGGAGCAGGAGAGAAGGAGAGGCAGAAAGAGAGAGAGTGAACAGTGATGGAGGTTCTATGGGGTGGTATCTTTGGCAAGAGACTAATGGTTTCCCGAAAGTTTCACTTGCCATGGGGGTCTACACCATGTGTGAAATGTTTATAATTTCTAAGTCATTCTGTGTCCTCATAATTTAACCCGTTAAACCCCAGCATCATTGTGGTGAATTTGCTCTGTGCCCCCTCCAAGGCTGAGTTCTCCTTCCTGAGGTGTGGAGCCCAGAACTGAGCACAGTTACTCCTGTCGAGAGTTTTATATCAAATGTAACATCATTTCAGAAACAGAGAAAGGCCAAAAACCGAGAAAGTGAGGGAATAGAAAACCATAAGGAAAATAAAGCAGATAAGAAAGTAGAGGTCAGAGACTCTTCCTGGAAGCCTTGTTACTCTTTTAAAGAGGAAAATATCCTTTCAGTTTTAATGCTTGCTGGTTATCTCTGTTAAGTAGCAATGATCTGAGGTGGCAGTCTGAATCTGTGAATTAACATATTATTAACTTAAACTATTCTTGTGAGAGGCTTTTGGATGCTGCTGTGTAAGATGCATCAATTTTCAATTCATTATTGATAAGGTTCTATTCTGCTGTGTGTTCCTTTAATATCAGGAAGCTGTGGGGAGCTTCAATGTTTTAGTGATTCAATTAATCTTATTGAGAATAGCAAAACAAATAAGAGCAGTGACTGTCAGCTCTTCTGGAGCAGGGACTCACTGGAAGGCACCGCCAATAATCCTCTCTTTCCAATTTAGCATTCCCCATTGGACCTTGGCAAAATGGCAGACGCAGCAGCCATTTAGCACACAGCAAGAGTCCAGGGTGACTAACAGCTTAGATTTATATAGTGTCATTAATGTGTTAAAATATCCTAAGATGCTTCAGGAGCGTAAATCAGATACAGATTTGACATCGTGTCACATAAGGAAATACTTGGACTAAAAGCCTAGCCAAAGAGGTGGGTTTAAGGAACATCTTAAAGGAGAAGAAAGAGGTAGAGAAGTGGAGATGTTTAGAGGGGAAATTCGAGGGCTTATGGAGCAGAAAGCTGAACGCAAGGTCCCCAAGGTGCAGCAAAGGGAGTGGGAGATGTCCTGTCTTTAGTAATTTTATTTGAAAGATGAATATTGGGTCTCAGAACACTGGGTAGAAATCCCTTGCTCTTCTTTCATTTTTGACTGTGGGATCTGTTACACCCATCAGAGCCTCTAGTCTGGGTCTTGGTCCAATATCTCATCTGAAAGACAGCACCTCCGATAGTGCAGCACTTCCTTAGTACTGACCCACCTGACCATCACTGAAAAAGATGGTCATTAGCTCAATGCTTTTTGTTGGAGCTTGCTGTGCACAATACATCGGCGCGATGCCTACATGACAACAATGACTACACTTTGAAACTGGTCACAAAATACTATGTAATGTCCTGAGCTGTCGGATGGTGCTATAGAAATGCAGACCCTTTCTGTTTTTTGTGCAATTTCTCCTGCTCAGTGTTCAGTGGGAGTGAATGTGTTTGTTCTCCCAGCGCATGTTGCTTCATTAACATGCAGTGCAAAGCATATAGCAGCTCCTCAGATTCTCTTGGATAGGATGCACAGCAGGAAGTGATGTTTTAGACTTAGGTCATCTGAGCGCTGTCTGAAATTATTTTTCACAGAAATAGATCTCTTTCCTCTAGTCTCTAACTCTCGCTGGTCTGTTTCTTTCTGTATCCCTCTCAGTTTTTTCTTTCTTTCACCATCTGAGCTCTCTGTGTGAGTATGCTCCATTTGTCCGTTCTTCTCTCTCTAGGTCTATCATTCTGTCATTATGTCTCCATCTCTCTTTCTCTCCATTGTGTGTGTCTCTCTGTCTCTGTCACTTTAGCTCTTTGCTTAGGAACTTCATTTTGTTACAAAGGGTGAAACACCCAAGGCCTGCTTGGCGTCTATGTTACAGATGTACGTTACAGATATATCCCAGGATGTTGAGGGAGGCAAGGAAAGAGATATCAGGGGCCCTGGCAGTAATTTTCAAATCCCCTCTGGCCATAGGTGAGGTGTCAGAGGACTGGAGGACTGCTAACGTTGTCCCATTATTAAAAAAGGGAGGGAGGGATAGGCCAGGAAATTACAGGCCAGTCAGTCTAACCTCAGTGTTGGGAAGTTACAGAAAGAAATCTGAGGTACAGAATATATCTGCACTTGGAGAGACACGGATTAATCAGGGATAGTCAACATGGATTTGTTAAGGGAAGGTCATGTTTGACAGATTTGATCAAATTTTTTGAGGAGGTAACCAGGAGTGTTGATGAGGGTAATGCATTTGATGTGGTCTACATGGACTTCAGCAAGGCTTTTGGTAAGGTCCCTCATGGCAGACTGGTCAAGAAAGTAAGGGTCCATGGGATCCAAGGCAAAGTGGCACGTTGGATCCAAAATTGGCTGAGAGGCAGGAAGCAGGGGGTGATGGTAGAGAGATGTTTCTGTGTCTGGAAGTCTGTTTCCAGTGGGGTTCCATAGGGCTCGGTGCTGGGGCCCTTGCTGTTTGTGGTGTACATAAATGATTTGGACTTAAATGTAGAGAGTAAGATCAAGATGTTCGCGGATGACACGAGAATTGGGTGGTAAATAGTGAGGAGGATAGCCATAAACTGCAGGAGGATATCAATGGACTGGTCATGTGGGCAGAGCAGCGGCAAATGGAATTCAACCCGGAAAAGTGTGAGGTAATGCACTTGGGGAGGGCTAACAAGGCAAGGGATTACACTATGAATGGTAGAACCCTGGGAAGTGCTGAAGATCAGAGGGACCTTGGTGTGCTTATCCACAGATCCCTGAAGGTAGCAGGGCAGGTAGATAAGGTGATTAAGAAGGCATATGGGATACTTGCCTTTATCAGCCGAGGCACAGAATACAAGAGCAGGGAGGTTATGCTGGAACTGTATAAAACACTGGTTAGGCCACAACTGGAGTACTGTGTGCAGTTCTGGTCACCACATTATAGGAAGAATGTGATTGCACTGGAGAGGGTGCAGAGGAGATTTACCAGGATGCTGCCTGGGCTGGAGGGTCTGAGCTATGAGGAAAGATTGGATAGGCTGGGGTTGTTTTCCTTGGAACAGCGAAGGTTGAGAGGGGACCTGATAGAGGTGTATGAGATTATGAGGGGCATAGATAGGGTGGATAGGAAGGCACTTTTCCCATTAGTGGAGGGGGTCAATAACCAAGGGGCATAGATTTAAGGTAAGAGGTAGAAGGCTAAGAGGGGAATTGAGGAGAAATTTTTTCACCCAGGGGGTGGTGGGAGTCAGGAACTCACTGCCTGAAAAGGTGGTTGAGTCAGAAACTCTTATAACATTTAAGAAGTATTTAGATATTCACTTGCTTTGCCATAGTCTCCAGGGCTATGGGCCAAGCGCTGGAAAATGGGATTAGTCTAGTCAGATCTTTGCTGACCGGTGCAGACATGATGGGCCGAATGGCCTCCTGCTGTGCTGTAAATGTCTATGAGTCTATGAAGTGCAGCCATCTTGGTAAAGGCAGCTTTGTAGGCATCTACTGCCTATTAGGAACTCCCTTCCCAACAGCACTGTGGGTGTACCTACACTACATGGACTGCAGCGGTTCAAGAAGGCAGCTCACCACCACCTTCTCAAGGGGCAACTAGGGATGGGCAATAAATGCTGGCCCAGCCAGTGAAGCCCACATCCCATGAATGAATAAAAATAAATCTGGTCAGCTGCCTAAAACTGGTGTTAGGACCCTTACCTAAATGAATGGAGTTTAACCCCAGTATTAGACCAAATGGATTTGATTGAGGGGAACAGGATGGAGACTGCCACAGCGCTGACTGCACTCAGGATTCTGAATCATTCATTGTGGCCTAATCCATATTAATTGTATATCAATTGTGTTTAATTAAGTGCAGCTGGAGGACATCAATTGGGGTTTTCCTTGAACATATATGGAGATACTGACTGAAACTGTGAGGTGGTTGAGTTAGGAGGTGTATGTTTGTAATGTTTCACTCTGCAAATAAATGTAAGACTGCATAAAGATTGGCTCCAGCATGATCCTTCACCAACTGGCTTTCAGTGATAGAACAATCCAGGGCTGAACGTTGTAACTATGAGGAAAGATTGAACAGACTAGAAAAAAGAAGGCTGAAGGGTGACCTAATTGAGCTCTTTCGAATGAGAAAAGAGTTCAATAGGGTAGATGTAAAGAAAATGTTTTCAGTTGCAGATGAAACCAGAACTAGTGGCCATCAATATAAGACGGTCACTAATAAATCCAATCGGGGATTCAGGAGAAATTTCATTACCCGGAGAGTGGTGAAAATGTGGAACTCGCTACCACAGTGAGTGGTTGAGGTGAATTGTATTGCTACATTTAAGGGGAAGCTGGATAAATGCATGAGGGAGAAAGGAATAGAAGGATATGGTGATAGGGTGGGATGAAGAGGGGGTGGGAGGAGGCTTTTTTGAGGCATGGACCAGATGGGCTGAATGGCCTGTTTCTGTGCTGTAAAGTTCAGTGTTACCGAAAGGTAAGTTTATTTTAATGCAGAGCTCCCTGTTCAAGCAGATTGAGGTGTAATTGGAGCTCCCTAAACCTCGGACGTTCCTTCAATGCTCATTGTTTACTGCCTCAGTAAATCAGGGACAATTGCACTGAGAAATCAGTGAGTGACACCTCCTGAAGATTCCAGTGCTCCTAGAGATTGCGGACAGCTCGAAACGATCTTTAAACATCCCATCTTGTTTTGAAAAGACCCCATTTGGAACCAGAATCTTGCATCTCTCTCCTGCCAGGGGTGTGACTGTTCAGTTTGACTGCATTCTCTGAGCTCGCAGCCTGCAACATCAGAGATGATTGGAGGGTCTTTGCTAATGGGTTTAGATTAATACAAAAAGTAATATCTACCCTCATTTCTAATTCTGCTTGTGTTTAAATCAAAGCCTTTAACATTCTAGCTCTTGATCAATAAACTCTGTTTGATGTAGTGAATTAACCATTGAATCAAACAGCACAGGGTGAGGCCATTCATCCCATCATTCCGTGTGCCGGCTCTTTGAAAGAGCTATCCAATTAATCCCATTCCCCTCCGCGGTTTCCTCATAGGAGGTGAAGGGGGGGGCTTTGTATAAACAGGAATACACAGCAGATGGTGGAGTGACAAATGTGGCAGGAACATAGAGCTGGTAAATGTCATCTCCGAATAAAAATATTGAATATATGCAGAAATTTAATGTTCAAATTTTAACAAGTGATCTGCTTGATGTCGAACTTTGACAAGCTTGTTAGAGAGTTAGTTAGAGAGTTTGTGGAATAGATTGACTCTAATAAGTTAAATTTCTCCTTCCCCGTTCCTTTCTGCTGTGTACATTGATACAGAAATAGATTGTAAATCTTGGAGCTCATTCATTAGTGGGAAGTGCATTGTAGCAAAGTGACGAGATGTCAGCAGGCCAGAAATCTGCTGCTGTTTCTATCTGAGGATGTGAGCCTGAGCTGAGATTGATCGGTACGAGTCAGACTTAATGATCTGTACATTCCAGATCTGGCTATGCAGATTAATCCCATCCGTCACTTCACACACCATTGCTTGACAGTCACAAGCCTCTGGTGGGGTAAATGAGTCTGACGCCCCCCCCCCCGCCAAACCCCCACACTGGAGCTCCTGGGATGTTTGGCTTGACTGTGACCCTTGGGTAACCAACCACGATCTTTCAACACTGGCTACAGAACAAATCAAGACTAGATGATGCCCTCCCTCCCAGAATGGTTTCCTCCACCAGATACTCTGATGTTAAAGTTGGTGCAGCACCAACTGATGCCAGCAAAGCTAACTACAGCATCTCCGAGCGGAGCCATATAATGGGGGGGTACGGAGAGAGAGAGGGACAGAGAGAGAGGGACAGAGAGAGAGGGACAGAGAGAGAGGGACAGAGAGAGAGGGACAGAGAGTGAAGGACAGGGAGTGAGGGACAGAGAGTGGGGGTGAAGAGCGAGGGACAGAGAGTGAGTGACATGAGAGACTGAGGGATAGAGAGTGAGGGACAGAGAGTGAGGGACAGAGAGTGGGGGATGAAGAGTGAGGGATAGAGAGTGAGGGACAGGGAGCGAGGGACAGAGAGCGAGGGGCAGAGAGTGAGGGACAGAGAGTGGGGGATGAAGAGTGAGGGATAGAGAGTGAGGGACAGGGAGCGAGGGGCAGAGAGCGAGGGGCAGAGAGTGAGGGGCAGAAAGTGAATGACAGAGAGAGAGGGATGGAGCGTGAGGGACAGAGAGTGGGGGATAAAGAGCGAGGGATAGAGAGTGAGGGACAGGGAGCGAGCGGCAGAGAGCGAGGGGCAGAGAGTGAGGGGCAGAAAGTGAGTGACAGAGAGAGAGGGATGGAGAGTGAGGATAGAGAGTGAGTGACATGACAGAGTGAGGGATAGAGAGCAAGTGACAGAGAGCGAGGGGCAGAGTGTGAGGGACACTGTGAGTGAGGGATAGGGAATGAGGTACTATATAAGTTTCCCTGTTACAGCGCCAGCCTATTTTGGGTTAAGTACATTTCTCAGTTACTCTCAATGCACAAAATAATTAATCACTTAAGGGATGACATGGCCTCAAATATTTATGACGTTATTAAATTAAACATGGAGCAGAACTATTGCTGAAAGCAGAGCTTCTGGAATGAGCTCCAGCTGCACACTGCTAAATATAAAAGCTGCCACTCAGCACCTGCTGACGTGAGTCCCTGACCCTCGAGGGGAGTGAAGCTGCTGCAGAGGGGGCAAGGATTAGGTGTCAAATATCCCACATGAGGGTAACGGAGGTAGGACGTTCAGCAAGCAGCTGGTAAGTAAGGTCAGGATGCAGCTTATGTCAGCTGCAGGCACGAGTTGCCTGCTTCTGCCTTCCTACAGCTCTCCTTCAATTCTCCAACTGCCTGACTCCAGCCTGCCCCACTTCACCTGCCAATTGTGTTTTCCTTTCATCACTGTCCACACGCTCCACCCTTTCCCCAAACAAAATCCGATCTGCAGGTGTCTCTGTGTCATTGGGATCTTTGGTTTTTAACTTTCATTTGTAATTAGATTATTTAATTACGCAATCACATCTCTTAGAAAATGGTTCATGCACTGGGGTTAGGAACAGGAGGAGGCCATTCAGCCCTGCGAATCTGTTACTGTCTAACAGGCGGAGGCCATTCAGTCCTTCCAATCTGTTACTCTGCAACAGGGGAAAGCCATTCAGCTCTCAAATTTGTTTTGCCATTCCATTAGATTAGGGGTGGACTGTCTCTTAACCTCATCTGCCCACCTTGGTTCCATATTCCTTAATCCCTTTACTCAACAAAAATCCATCAATCTCAGTTTTAAAATTTTCAATTGATCCCCAGTCTCAACAGCTTTTTGTGGGGAGAGAGTTCCAGATTTCCACTCCCCTTTGTATGAAGAATTGCTTCCTGACATCACCCCTAGAATGGCCTGTCTCGAATTTTAAGGTTCTGCCCCCTTGTTCTGGACTCCCCCACCACCCCCTGCCAGAGGAAATAGTTTCTCTGAACATATTTCTTGGAAGTTACAAGTTTAAATGGGGTAAAGGGTCAGAGGGATCTGGGGGTACAGATACACAAATCACTAAAAATAGCAACACAGGTTAATAAGGTCATAAAAAGGCAAATACTGGGGTCCATTTCTAGAGGGATGGAATTGAAAAGCAGAGAAGTTCGATTAAACTTGTGTAGAACCTTGCTTAGACCACACTTGGAGCACAGCGTACAGGTCTGGTCTCTATATTATACAAACAATACAGAGGCACTGGAGAAGATCCAAAATAGATTGACAAGGATGATACCAGAGCTGAGAGGTTGCAACTGTCAGGAAAGACTGAACAAGTTGGGGTTGTTTTCTCTAGAAAAGAGAAGGCTGAGAGGTGACCTGATCGAGGTCTTTAAATTAATGAAGATGTTGGATAGGGTAGACGTAAAGAAAATGTTTCCACTTTTGGGGGAATCTAGAACTAGGGTCCATCAGGATAAGACAATCATTAATAAATCAAATAGGAACTCAGAAGGAACTTCTTTATCCAGAGAGTGGTGAGAATGTGGAACTCACTACCTTAGGGAGTGGTTGAGGTGAATAGTATAGATACGTTTAAGGGGAAGCTGGATAAACAAATGAAGGAGAGAAAATAGAAGGATATGATGATAGGATGAGATGAAGAGGGGTTGGGAGGAGGCTCTAGTGGAGCAGAAACACCAGCACAGAGCAGATGGGCTGAATGGCCTGTTTCTATGCTGAAAGTCTAAATAACTTGATAAATAAGTACACTATTGCATCCTTTGAACATTTAAAACACATCGAATGGATCACCCCCAATCTCCTATCCTTGAGCACAGGTTTATCTATATAACAATGAGGGACATGTCACAAAGATGCAATCTACTATTCTGCGTTATTCTGTGTCCCACTGCAGGAGAATTTCCCCTTTTAATTTCAAGACTGGTCTAGCTATTGTGGAGGTGTTGATGGGTCAATTATCGTAACTCCCAGTTATCTTGCCCTCTGTTGTAGGTCTGTTATGTAAATGCATTCTCAGCTCCAGCACATAGAATCATAGAATCTCAAAGCACTGAAGGGGGCCATTTGGCCCATCTTGCCTGTGCCAGCTCTGTGAAAGATCCATCTAATTTTAAAAAAATATTCGTCCATGGGATGTGGGCGTCACTGGCTGGGCCAGCATTTATTGCCCATCCCTAATTGCCCTTGCCCTTGTTCAGAGGACATTAAAAGCCAACCCACATTGCTGTGGGTCTGGGGTCACCTGTAGGCCAGATCAGGTAAGGATGGCAGATTTCCTTCCCTAAAGGGCATTAGTGAACCAGATGGGTTTTTACGACAATCGGCAATGGATTTGCAGTCATCATCAGACTTTAGTCACACTCCCCCTTGCTCTTTTCCCTTAGCCCTGCTAATTTTTCTTTCTCAAGTATTTATCCAATTCCCTTTTGAAAGTTCCTATTGAATCTGCTTCCACCGCCCTTTCAGGCAGCGCCTTCCAGATCACAACAACTCACTGTGTAAAAAAAAATTCTCCTCACCTCCCCCACTGATTCTTTTGCCGATCAGCTTCAATCCGTGTCCCTCTGGTTACCAACCCTCCTTCCACTGGAAACAGTTTCTTCTTATTTACTCGATCAAAACCCTTCATGATTTTGAACGGCCCCATTAAACCCCCCCCTTAGCCTTGTGATGGACTAAGACCTCACACTGTACATTTTTACAAAATATATATACCCATTTGTTATCACATGGCACATGGTAAATGCCCAGCTGCTCAAATCCCAAAGGGGAACTTGAAACAGCTGCCAAAACGTTTTTTTTGTAATTTTTATAGTTTTTTTTTTGACACATTGCTATTTCTAAATTTTAAAATGGATTTTGGCTGAACAAGTTCCTTACAGTGGCTGAATGTATCTCTGTCTGTGACCCAGAACAAACGAAGCCACTTTGCAGTTTCGGGGATACTCACACCTCGTTATCTCTGAGGAGTCACTAACGATCACCCGGAGACGGCACAGCCCAACTTCAAAGAGAGCTATACAAAGGCTATTTGCATTTGATAAACAGCTGGCCTGCAGGAGGAAGAGGGTCTACTAAGAGAAAAGGCTCCTTAAAGCATTCCTTTCAACTCATAATGGCTGGAAAATTTAGCAGTCTTTGAGACCCAGCCAAATTCCAGACGATGGATGCTCATCCTTTGTTGAAGAGCTGGTGGAGAGGTGGGAGTCATGTAACCTAGGCCTCTGGCTAGTTGAACAAGTTAATATTGCCTTGCTTAGCTGAATAGCTCAGTCTGCTGATTTAACATCTGACAAGCAGGCCACGCAGAAGGAGCTCTGGCCAGGCTGGACAACTGGCCCCATCGACCCTGCTCCTGTTGGAAGTTCTGTGCCATCGCCTACAAGAATAGTTCACCTTGGCATGCCTATCTCATGTTGTGAAGTCAACACCATCGGAAAAGTGAATTCTACAACATCAGTTTTCAGCCCACCGACCCCTGTGAAGGAATACCTCATTGGCCTTTGATTCTGGACTCTGGAACTCACATGAACTAATATTTATTTACTCTGTGGTCTCTGTACTGTAAAACCTTCTTTTCTCTATCTCTCTCTTTACTGTCTAAGTGTGGAGGTGACACAGTGACTCTCCTCCTGCGTTTTGAGTGTGTACAAATAAACTAACCCTTTGAGCTCATCCTATCTCGAGTTTGCTGTGGGGTTATAATATAAAATTATATCGCACAAAAACCAAGGGGCCACCGCTTATAAAGAGGGAAACAAATCAAAATACCTTTCTGTTTAAGGACGGGTGGTGAGAGAAGAAATTAGGGATGTTTAAATTAAGCCCCCTTCTTCCCATAACAACTTTCTCTGCTCCAAGGAGAACAATCCCAGCTTCTCCAGTCTCTCCACTTAACTGAACTTCATCATCCATAATACCATTCTAGTAAATCCCCTCTGTCCCATCTCCAAGGCCCGGACATCCTTCCTAAAGTGTAGAGCCCAGAGCTGGACACAATCTTCCAGTCAGGGCCTAACATTTGAGAAAATGGGTCACAGCAGAATGTGCACTCGCTGCTCCATTTGACACTGCCTGCAATGTCACTAGTTGTTTAAATTTGTCAAATCTCTGTTTGACTGTAAATGAACTGAGGAGCATAACATCTAAGGAAAGGGGAGATTCAGAGTGCTGTAAATGAGATGGAGAGATTGTCACATCCCACGCAGAGAGCAAAAACGAACCCTCTATGAGAGGGGAACCCTGTGAAAGGCTGGAAATTGGAAATAAAAAATATCAGAAAATGATGGAAAGACATATTCGGTCAGTTAGTGTCTGGAAATTAATGTTTCAGGTGGGCTTGTGTGTTGTGCAATCTTCATTTGAAACTTTAACCTGTTCTTTTTAACCTTTCCTGATGCAAACTTTAGCTGATCCAAAACGCATGTCCTAACCCACACCAAGTGTTCGGGAGTATGCAGAGGGACAATGTGAAATAAAGGGGTACAATTCTAAAGGGGGTGCAGGAGCAGAGGGATCTAGTTGCATATGTACATAAATCATTGAAGGTGGCAGGACAGGTTGAGAGTGTGGTTAATAAAGCATAAAGTATCCTGGGCTTTATTAAAGGGGCCATAGAATATAAAAGTAAGAATGTTCAACCTGTATAAAACACTGGTTCAGCCTCAACTGGAACACTGTCCAGTTCGGGCGCTATACATTAGGAAGGATGCCAAGGCATTAGAGAGGGTGACGATTCACGAGACTGGTTCCAGGGATGAGGAACTTCAGTTACATAGATAGATTGGAGAAGTTGGGAGAAGAGAAGATTAAGAAGAGATTTGAAAGAGGTGTGCAAAATCCTGAGGGGTCTGGACAGAGTAGACAGGGAGAAACTGTTCCCATTGGTGGAAGGATCGAGAAGGAGAGGGCACAGATTTAGGTTAATTGGCAAAAGGACCAATGGAAACATGAGGAAAAACTCTTTTCACACAGAGAGTGGTTAGGATCTGGAATGCACTGCCTGAGAATGTGGTGGAGGCAGATTCAATTGAGGCATTCAAGAGGGAATTGGATCATTATCTGAAAGGGAAGAACATGTTGGGTTACAGGGAGAAGGCAGGGCAATGGCACTCAGTGCATTGTTCCTTTGGAGAGCTGGTGTTGACATGACCGGTCAAATGGTCTCCTGTGCTGTAACCATACTGTGATCCTGTGACGTTGTTGTCGATGGACCAGCTGCATATTTCTGACACACTCTATTTTTATTCCAGGCCCTCCTGTACTCAGGGGAGCTGGGCGTGCGATGAAACTCAAGGTGAGGACCTGCAGATGTTTCATTTCATCTGCCCTCGCATCTCAGCTCAACCACTGACATCTACATTGCACATCCGTTCAGACAGAACCCATTTGATGTTGGCTCTGCTACCAGAAATTAATCAAAGAACAGAAGGGATCTGAGAAGCATCTCTTTAAATATTTATCGCAGTTATTGTTTGAACAGAACTCTGTATCGAAGATTCTCTTTGAGCACAGTGCCCATGTGACAGGACAAAAGCACCTCTGCTGCTCTGTGCAGAATGCAGATGTGTCCCCTTTGTGCCAGATGGGTGTGGATTTGCCCCCTGGAATCCGTTTACTGCTCTCAGGGTGACGAGCTGCCCCGATTTCAGATGTTTTTTTGCCTCATCTTAAACCAAACACACACAGAGAAAGAAAAAGATAAACTTAGAGAGGAACAATAACACAAAGGAGAAAAGGCAACGCTTATTCCTTAGAACAGGGAACTTCAGTCAAAGAAAGAAAGACTTGCATTTTTATAGCACCTTTCGCTATCTCAGGACACCTCAATGCGCTGTCCAGCCAATGAAGTTCTTCTGAAGCTTCATCACTGTTATAATGTGAGAAGCACACGAGCCAATTTGTGCACAGCAAGATCCCACATAGAGCACTGCGACGTTGATCAGATAATCTGTTTTACAATGTTGGTTGTGAGATAAATATTCGGTCACTGCATCAGGGATAACTCCCCTGTTCCTTTGCAAAATAACATCAGGGCATCTTTTTAGATCCACCTGAGAGAGCCAATGGGGCCTTAGTTTCACGACTCATCTGGCAAAAAGTACCACCGACAGTGCAGCGCTCACTCAGTACTGTCATTCCGACTGCAGCTCTCCCTCAGTGCTGACCCGCCGACAGTGAGCACTCCCTCAGTACTGAACCTCTGACAGCGCAGCACTCCCTCAGTACTGACCCTCCGACAGTGCAGTATTCCCTCAGTGCTGACCCTCTGACAGTGCAGCACTCCCTCAGTACTGACCCCCGACAGTGCAGGCCTCCCTCAGTATTGACCCTCCAACTGTGCAGCACTCCCTCAGTACTGACCCCCGACAGTGCAGGCCTCCCTCAGTATTGACCCTCCAACTGTGCAGCACTCCCTTAGTTCTGACCACCTGACAGTGCAGCACTCCCTCAGTACTAACCCTCTGACAGTGCAGCACTCTGAGTACGGAGCACCTGACAGTGCAGTGCTCCCTTTACTGAGCACCCGACAATGCAGCACCTCCTCAGTACTGACTCTCCGACAGTGCAGCACTCTCTTATTACTGCAATGATAGTGTCAGCCTGGTTTATTTGGCAGAAAGTGAAGATATCAACAGACTAGTCAGGTGGCCAGAAAATTGGGAAAAGGAATTCCATCTGGAGAAGTATGAGGTAATGCATTTGCGGAGGACATGGAATACATAATAAATTGTAGAATTTTGAGAACTGTCAACAAATCTTGGAGTGTGTTTCATGTTTAATGAGAGCAGAGATTCTCAGTGCTTTCTCATTGTAGGTCTTTATTGAACTGATTTTCAGATTGCGGCCTCCAGAATACTGCCTCATCGTCGGGGTCTCATGACTACAGAAAGCCAGGTAGGACATGTAGAACTGATTTAATTTCAAACCCAAACATCCCCTTTTCCTAACCAACAGAAGACACACCTGTATTCACAATCATGTGTAACTGTGAGTTACCCAAGTTACCCACCATATATCCACTGTTCTCATGCATTAACACTGCATGTTCTACTGGTCAGTCTCTGGTGGACTGATGACTTCCAGGTCACGTCGGGCTGTACTTCTCGTTGAATCTGGAAGATTTCCCATTTTCAATGTCGTTTTTAGCTCCTCGTGTTTTGCCATGGCTACATATTGATTCTTCAAGGAGTCTTTCAGGGTCACAACTTCTTTGTGTGCCTTTTCTGCCCGCTGCTTTTCCTGGCTGTACATCTGGTTGAGCTTTTTCAACTCCCATTTTGTTTTGGCAACTGTAGAATTGAGAGTCGTTATCTCCTCCTGGCACCTTTGTGTCATTTCTGAAATTTGTTTGTTCAGATCTTGAACAGCTTGGTTCATTGAAGACTTCCGTTTATTAGGCATTTTCAGAGGTATATACCCAATTTGAATCTTGTGCTTTATATCTTCCAGTTCAGCTCTGATGCAAACATTTTCCTGTAGAACTGTTCATTTACTTCCAGCTCGTGCGTTTCATTGCACTGATGTGGTCGGCAACCATCTTGTGGTTTGCTAGAATATTTTCTCCCTCTCTCTGGGATCTTCTGTCTCCCTCACTGTGAGGTCTTTTGTTTCCCTCTCTCTGGGGTTTCCTGTTGCCCTCTCTCTGTTGGCATGTTCAGGGTTACCAGTCCAAGCTTTAGACTTGCTCTGGCTGAGATGAGTGGCTGTTGAGTACCATCTATGATCTGGAACTCCAGATCTTCCTTATTGCCATTGCATTGGGCTCTCAGTCTAATTTGTCCTCTCGGTATGAGTATCATGTCAACATATAGCCTCAACCTTTCTTTCGAGGGCTTCATTTTTGAATCACCATGTTGAGACACCTCGCACAGGTCTGTGAAGGTACATGATGCACCAGTGTCTGTCTGACACTTCATGTTCACTTCATGCTCTCCTTCTGCGGTCATCATTCTAACAGTCACAAACCATTTATCACCTATAGACTTGACAGAGCCAACCCATTATATTGTGTATAGTTCTTCATCAGACTCTTCAGCTGATATCTTGCCAGTGGCCATCTGTATAGGCTTGTTTTGCTTCTTTCCAGCCAAACACTTGTGTGTGAAATGATTCTGTTTCTTGTAGTTAAAACACTAATTTCCCCATGCTGGGCAACCTTCTTTTCCTTTGTATGATGTCCTCTGCAGTATTTACATCCTGCCCTTTGTCTGTGATTGTTCTGCTCTTTCAGCCTGGATTGTCTCTCAGTATAATGTATCTCCTGGTCTGATCTGCCATACTTGAGCTGTAGCTAATATTTTACTACCTCTGCACTTCTACACAGGTCTATTACCTCCGTGAGTGTAAGTTTCTCCTCTTTAAGTAGATTTGTCCTCACTGAGGGGTCTCTTAGGCCTAAGGCTATTCAATCTTTAATCAGATCATCTTCTAGCTGTCTGAATTCACATGATTCTTCAAGCTGTGTTACTGCCATCACACACTGTTCAATGGGCTCCTTTGCACCTTGGGCTCTAGTGCTGAATACATAGTGTTCATATGTAACATTCATTCAGGGTTCAAAGCATCTGTTCAAGGCTTTCAAAATCTCTGCCATCTGTTTTCTTTGTTCGCCAGTTAGATTTAGGATGGTATACACTTTGTAGCAGCCCCTCCCAGCAGTGTTAGAAGTATGGCTACTCTTGTCGGTTCCGGCTTGTTAATTAACTCTGTTGCCAGCTCATAGTTTTGCCATTGCAAGTGGAAAAACTGCCAGTTCTTCCACATATCACCTTTAAATTCAACAGGAGCTAGGATTGGAAAGTTTTGTGCCATGTTCACTTACCCAGTATTTTACTTGTGGCCTTTGTTTGCTTTTTCTTGTCCTTGCTCAGTGGCTTTTTAAAATCATATTTTAACATTTCTATGCGCCTGTGTTCTTAGTGTCTTCTCTGCGGCATTTGCAGGATTTCAAATCTATATTTTAGCTCCACCCCCTGACACCCTGTTTCAAGTTTAAGGACAGCAGTGCTTTACGGAACTGATCTAAAATGGCAGCCTCCAGAGAACTGCCTCATGGTAGCAGTCACATGACTAGGGAAAGCCAGATAGGGCATGTAGAACTGATTGCATTTCAGACCCAAACAGAGTGAATGTCTACAGATCCCTGAAGGTAGCAGGACAGGTAGATAAGGGGTTAAGACAGCATATTTTCAGGGATATTTTCCTTTATTAGCTGAGGTCTAGAGTATATGAGAAGGGAGATGATGCTAGAATTGTATAAAACATTAGTTAGACTAAAGCTGGAATACTGTATGTAGTTCTGGTCACCCTATCACAGGAAGGATGTGACTGCACTAAAGAGGAACAGGAGATTTACGAGGATGTTGCCAGGAGAGGAGACCTTTCGCAATGAGGGAAGATTGGAGAGGCTGGGGTTGTTTTTTTTGGGACAGGGAAGGCTGAGCAGAGATTTAATTGAGGTGTATAAAATTATGAGGAGCCTAGATGGAGTGAACAGGAAGGACCTATTTGCCTTAGCAGAGGGTCAATAATCAAGGGGCATAGATTAAAGTAATTGGCAAAAGGGTTAGAGAGGAGTTGAGGATAATTTTTTCACCCAGAAGGTGGCAGGGGTCTGGAACTCACTGTCTGAGAGGGTGGTAGAGGCAGAAACACTCATCACATTTAAATAGCACTTGGACATGCACTTAAAGTGCCATAACCTGCAGAGCTATGGACTGAGAGCTGGAAAGTGGGGTTAGGCTGGATTGGTCTTTCTCAGCTGACACACAGGGCTATATGGCCTCTTCCTGTGCATTTCATTTTCTGTGTATCAGGAGTGGGATTTGAACCCATAACCATCTGTTTGAGAGGTAAGAGTGCTACCCACTGAGCCACAGAATGCAAAAGCCACCTGATACAGAACAGACAATGAAATTGAGAAAACAATTTCTAGATGAAAATCTGTATTTCATTGTCAAACAGATGTACTACAGACACCTTTTGAGTAGTGAACCACTCAGTTTAATCCAGGTTTGATTGACCAATGCTCTCTTTTCACTTTCTTTCATTACTGCCTGAGTGAAAGTTGCTTCTTTCCCTTCTTACAGTCTATTACATCAATATCTTGGCTTTAATCCTCTTCTATCTCATATCCAGCTCCAGCCCATGTCCTCCACATTGTCCTACAATATAAATGATGCTCACTGTCACTTAACAGCACATCAGGCCTCTCTGTCTCTTTCTGCATCTCCCATTCACTGTCCCTCAATCTCTCTCTCCTTTTGTCTCTCCCTCCCACTCCTCCCCCTCTCTCCCTCCATGACCGTTTCCCTCCATCTCTCTCTGTCCATCTGTCTCTCTTTCTGTGTCCCTTCATATTTCTCTGTCCTTCCATCTCTATCAGTCTGTGTTATGATCCCTCTATCAGAGGGGCAGAGAGAAGGACAAGGAGAAAGAGAGAGAGAGAGAAACAGCATGATCAACAGACACAGAGAGGAAGAGAGAGGCATAAGAGAAAGAAACAGAGAGAGAGAAAGAGAGGAGAGAATGAGAGACAGAGGGAAGAGAGAGTTTAGTGATCCACTCTGCACATTCCCACTTTCCATTCAGGCTCCAGCTGTGAATGCTGTTTGATCATTAATATTTAGCAGGTTCAACACCAGGGCAGGTAGAAGTGCATTTTACATTTTATGCTTTCCTTGTTTGAACAGATTATATTGAGAAGCCAATTCTAAAATCCACTACAGGATGTGCATGAAAGAAGTGAATGCTAAGAGAGTCAGAGGGATACAATGATAATTACACACCAACCATGCATTTATATAGATGAATGAATGGTTAGACCTGTAAAACAGTTAGGTTCAGTATCTCAGTCAAGTTGTTTTGCCTCCGTTGATGTGAGGATGGATGATGGAGCAGTGGTGAAGTGCCAATGGGGATTCATATGGGACAGTGCCGATAGAACCAGCAAAAAACTCAGCTCTGGTACAAGCACAAGATCATTTCACATTCCGGACTCAGATGTCCAGAGCAGAATAATAACAACGCGGCTTAGTCAGCACTGGGCTGGTGTGTCAGTGTCGACTGTAAATCTCAGCTCAGGAAACAGAGGAATTACCCATAACCCACAACCTTATATTAACTGGGAGACTGTAGATCACAGAGATCAGCTTATTCTTTCAACTACACCTCTGGCCTGCTGCCTCAAAGCCTCGACTCTCACCGTGAACAGGTTCCACACACACTGACTCTCACTGGGGTACGGGTCCCACACACACTGACTCTCACTGGGGTACGGGTCCCACACACACTGACTCTCACTGGGGTACGGGTCCCACACACACTGACTCTCACTGGGGTACGGGTCCCACACACACTGACTCTCACTGGGGTACGGGTCCCACACACACTGACTCTCACTGGGGTACGGGTCCCACACACACTGACTCTCACTGGGGTACGGGTCCCACACACACTGACTCTCACTGGGGTACGGGTCCCACACACACAGACTCTCACTGAGCTACGGGTCCCACACACACTGACTCTCACTAGGGTATGGGTCCCACACACACAGACTCTCACTGGGGTATGGGTCCCACACACACTGACTCTCACTGGGGTAAGGGTTCCACACACACGGACTCTCACTGGGCTACGGGTCCCACACACACTGACTCTCACTGGGGTAAGGGTTCCACACACACAGACTCTCACTGGGCTACGGGTCCCACACACACTGACTCTCACTGGGGTACAGGTCCCACACACACAGAACATGACTGGGATGTTGGTTCTGTGAAAGATCTTTACTCTGTATCTAACCCCGTGCTGTACCTGTCCTGAGAGTGTTTGATGGGGACAGTCTAGATGGAGCTTTACTTTGTATCTAACCCTGTATTGTACATGTCCTGGGAGTGTTTGATGGGGACAGTGTAGAGGGAGCTTTACTCTGTATCTAACCCCGTGCTGTACCTGTCCTGGGAGTGTTTGATGGGGACAGTGTAGAGGGAGCTTTACTCTGTATCTAACCCTGTGCTGTACCTGTCCTGGGGATGTTTGATGGGGACAGTGTAGAGGGAGCTTTACTCTGTATCTAACCCCGTGCTGTACCTGTCCTGGGAGTGTTTGATGGGGACAGTGTAGAGGGAGCTTTACTCTGTATCTAACCCCATGCTGTACCTGCCCTGAGAGAGTTTGATGTGCATCAATGGACAGTGTTGTAATGATTTCCACTAAAACTGATCATTCGATGAGCAGAATCTCTATACTAAATTAGAATTTCAAAATGAGATGTGAATAAACACTGTGCATTTTGAGGTGGTGATTTACATAAGTGCATCTTACCAGGACTGTATTCTCGAAGAGTGTGCTGCACTCTCCGCAGACGCTGCCTGACCTGCTGAGTTTGCTGCATTTTGTTGTGTATCCTGTAAAGAGTGAGTGATCACTGACTGGAATCAGGTCAGTCAACCTCAGATTGGGGAGGGGGTGTCCTAAACACATCGGCCGTGATGCATGTCTGAAGGCAGCTGACAGACTACGGGGGCTGAGTATAGCTGCGATGCACTGAGAGGCAGGACTGAGAGAAAGAGAGAGAGACATCTTAAAAGAGCAGGCACTGTGATAAAAGGCAGAAAGAATGACGAGCAACACATTTGAAATGAAATCTACTTGGGCTTTTTAGTTTCCCATGAGTTACAGAGTGCAGATTATCCTCCTCTCTCGTGGGCGAATCAGAACAAGGGGGCAGAATCTTAAAATTAGGGCCAGGCGGTATGTCATAGCACTTGTTCCCACAAAGGGGAGTGGGAATCTGGAAATCACTCCCCTAAGAAACTGTTGAGGCTGGGGGCTCAATTGGAAATTTCAAAACTGAGATTGGAAAATTTTTAACAAAAACAGAAAATGCTGGAAAAACTCAGCAGGCCCGACAACATCTGTGGAGAGAAAAGAAACAGTTAACGTTTTGAGTCCGTATGACTCTGAAGAGGAGTCGTAATGACTTGAAACGTTAACTCTGTTTTTTTTCTCTCTCCACAGACGCTGTCAGACCTGCTGAGTTCTTCCAGCATTTTCTGTTTTTGTTTCAGGTTTCTAGCATCTGCAGTATTTTGCTTTTATCTTATAGGGAAATTTTATGTTGGGTTAAGGGGATTAAGGGATACGGAACCAAGTTAATGGATTTAAAATCAGGTCAGCCCCAATCTAACTGAACGATGGAACAGACTTCAGGAGCAGAATAGTCTCCTCCTGTTCCTACGTGGAACATGTGGGATTTGAACCAGGCGTGGTTTGTCCTTCCCAGTTCCCCTGGCTCACTCATGTTGGTTGTGCTGGCTGTTTGCGGGTGGGAGGGGGAAGAGGGGAGGGATGGGTGACACAGGGCGGGAGAACACACAGCAGGCAAGGCCCACCCTGCCCCAAACCTTTTCTTTGGTCACGGCCTGTTCACGTGAATGCTTGGCACCTTTAAATGTCTTTGCGAGGCCACATGTGCACAGTGTTTTATAGGGGAAAGAGCACAAAGTGCTGCCCCCTCTTCAGTGTCTCGGGCGATGCTGAGGTGGGAACACAGCCAACAAATGGAAACATTTCCATTCACCATTTCCAAACTGGAACTTCACCGGAGAGATTTTGGTGCTGCGATTATTTCGAGTGTAGGTGTTTGATGTGGAGGTGCACGTATTCAGCAAAGTTTTCTCAATGATAATCAACCGTTTGGATTGTCCGTGAACTGAGATAAACGCCACTCCTGCAATCATTACATCTCTTCGAATCCACGCACATATCAGGGCCTTGAGGAAAGACGCGAAAAGGTTTATCGATTTTTATGTTGAAGAGTTGTGACAGTCCAGGGTCCAGAGGTTCATGGTGGAAAGATTCTGTTCGGGATACCTACACCAGGGGTCTGAGTCCCATCCCTGGTCCATGCTGAGTGAGCCTCACATCAAGGTTTCCACAAATACATCCAACTGACTGGAGACCCATTGACACCGTCCCTCCCAGGAATGTCCCGTTGACAGACAAAGTTCATCAACATCCCTATTTTTAGGAAGGAAGTGATAATTCTACCAGCGACTTTGTGACGTCTCAAAGCGTTTCACAGGCAATAAGATAGTTTTTGAAGTGTAGTCACCATTGTAATGTAGGAAAAGTAGTGGGCAATTTAGACACAGCAAGATCCCACAAACAGAAATGTGATGATGACCAAAGCATCAGTTATTGAGATGTTGATTGGAGGCTATTTATTGACCAGGATATCAGGGAGAACTCACCAGCTCTTCATCGACAGAGTGATGTGGGAATTTATATGTCCACCTGAGAGGGCCAACAGGGCCTCGGTTTAACATTGAACATGAAAGACAGCACATTCAACAGTGCAGCACTCTGTTAGTGCTGACCCTCCGACATTGTGGCACTCCTTCAGTACTGACCATCTAACAGTGCGGCATTCCCTCAGTACTGTCCCGCTGATAGTGCAGCACTCCCTCAGTACTGACCCACTGACAGTGCAGCACTCCCTCAGTACTGACCCACTGACAGTGCAGCACTCCCACAGTACTGACCCTCTGACAGTGCAGCACTCCCTCAGTACTGACCGTCTGACAGTGCAGCACTCCCTCAGTACTGACCCTCCGACAGTGCGGCACTCCCTCAGTACTGACCCTCCGACAATGCAGCACTCCCTCAGTACTGACCCTCCGACAATGCAGCACTCCCTCAGTACTGACCCTCCGACAGTGCAGCACTCCCTCAGTACTGACCCTCCGACAATGCAGCACTCCCTCAGTACTGACCCTCCGACAATGCAGCACTCACTCAGTACTGACCCTCCGACAGTGCAGCACTCCCTCAGTACTGACCCTACGACGGTGCAGCACTCCCTCAGTACTGACCCTCTGACGGTCCAGCACTCCCTCAGTACTGACCCTCCGACGGTGCAGCGCTCCCTCGGTACTGACATTGGGAGTGTTGACCTGGATTTTCTGTTCAAGTCCTGGTATGGGACTTGAACCCACCATCTTCTAAGTCAGGGGTGAGAGTGCTACCCACTGAAGCATTACTGACATAAGCTGTGTCCCTGGGATTTCCGGCCATCATCACAGGATGTTTCCTGAACGAATTTGACCTATTCACTTCCGAATCCTGTAACCTGCAGCTATTCCATCTCGGAGAAACCTTTCCCTTAAAATAAGTACCAGAGATCTGGTATCGGGAACTTCAATTCCCAGTACCCGCAGTGTCTCTGTAACCCTTCTCATGGGCACTGATTCCCCCACTACGGGCTGCAATCTGAACTGCCCTCTGTAATAGCCCCTGAGTGATATGAAACCCACTAGCAATGGTTCAAGGGGGCAGCTCACCATTTCCTTCCCAAGGGGCCATTAGGGGTGGGCAGTAAATGACAGGCTAGCCAGTGACACCCACACCTTGAGAATAGGTTAAAAAGAAAAGACACACTGAGAGAGATCAGGAGAGACCCTGAGGAAGTGTGAGAACACGATAGCCTCTGCAGGAATCTGCACAGTGATACGGAGTTGTCAAAGCAAGCGCAGGGGAACAATCGCTAGAAGCATAGAGCACAGAAGGAGGCCATTCAAGCAATCATCCCTATCGGATCCCAGAATATCCCAGTGTATTCCGGTGCACCCCAGTGCATCTCGGTGTACCCCAGTTTACCCGATGTTCCCCAGCGTACCCCTGTGACTGTGGTGAGGTAGGCGAGAGTTGGATGGGGGTGCGGGGGTGGGAGGGGTGGGGGGTGCGGTGGAACGAGTTGCTGAGGCTGTTGTGTGTTCACTGGGAGTTGGGAGTGGAAGCAGCTTTGGATGGGGCTGAAGGAGAAAAGCAATCAGCATTGGATCAATAGCTCGGGCCCTGTTCCTGACAATTCACTTTGCTGTAGTTGCTGTTAAATTGATACTCTGAAATTAACTGAGGCGATGAGCTGACAGAATTTAATAAAAACTACCAGAGTGGCGGAAATAGCAATCGCACCTGTGATAGAGTGCATTTAAACTCTGCTTCATTGCTGCTGCTCCTGGCTCTAGCTTGATTCAATTTTACTGATGGATCTGCTGAATTGATTTGAGAGTTTCAATATATTCACGGTGGTTTGATTGTAAATGTTGTTCTCAGATTTGCCCTGAGTTGTTTCCTGGGCTACATTTCTATTTCTCCAGGTTACAGGCTCACCATGTTACAGTGCAGATTCTCAAAATACCACACTGGACAATAAACTCACCACCATTACACACCCGCCTGTTACACACCTCCCAATACATACCTGTCCATTACACACCCGCCTGTTACAGACCTCCCAATACATACCTGCCCATTACACTCCCGCCTGTTACACACCTCCCAATACATACCTGCCCATTACACACCTGCCTGTTATGCACCTGCCCTTTACACACCCGCCTGTTACACACCTCCCAATACATACCTGCCCATTACACACCTGCCTGTTATGCACCTGCCCTTTACACACCCGCCTGTTACACACCCACCTGTTACACACCTCCCAATACATACCTGCCTGCGACACACCTGCCTTTTACATGCCTGCCTGTTACACACCTGCCCTTTACACGCCTGCCTGTTACACACCTGCCTGTTACATACCTGCCCATTACACACCTGCCTGTTTTGCACCTGCCCTTTACACACCTGCCCATTACACAACTGCCTGTTACACACCTGCCTGTTACACACCTGCCTATCACACACCTGCCTGTTACACACCTGCACTTTACACGCATGCCCTTTACACACTTGCCCATTACACACCTGCCTGTTACACACCTGCCCATTACACACCTGCTTATTACACATCTGCCTGTTACACAATTTCCCATTACACACCTACCTGTCCTTTACGTATCTGTCCTTTACAAACCTGCCCGTTTCACACCCACCCATTAAATATATCCACCTGCCTGGTACATACCTGCCAGTTATACAGAGAAACAGAAACACACAGTTTCCTGCACACACGCCTTTGCTATGTGTGGACACATGTCTGAGTTTATATGCGTTAGTTTGTTGTGCACACCCTCTATTGTGAGTTTGTGAATGAGATGGTGAGTGGGAAGGTGAGGGGAGTTCCAACTTGCTGTTAGTGTAACATCACATACTCTGGGGAGATGGTGTTGTAGTGTAGTGATGTCACTGGGCTGGTAATCCAGAGGCCCAGGCTAATGTTCTGGGGATACAGGTTCAAATCCCACCAGCTGGTGGAATTTAAATTCAATTAATAAATCTGGAATAAAAAGCTAGTCTCAGTAACAGTGACCATGAAACTATCATCGATTGTTTTAAAAACCCATCTGGTTCACTAATGTCCTTTGGGGAAGGAAATCTGCCCTCCTTACCTGGTCTGGCCTACGTGTGACTCCAGACCCACAGCAATGTGGTTGACTCTTAACTGCCCTCTGACATGGCCTAGGGAGCCACTCAGTTCAAGGGTAATTAGGGATGGGCAAGAAATGCTGACCTTGCCAGAGATGCCCACATCCCATGAAAGAATAAAAGGAAAACAAATCTTTCTCTCTTTCTTCCTCCTCTGGCTGGTGACCATTTTGAGTTGTGTTATTTGACGATTTCTGTGCTGGTAACTGTATCAGTAAAGGGATTTGTAAATGAAGCTGTGGCTACAGCCCATTGATGTGGGAACCACTCTCCGTATACAGCAGATGGCTTGACCAGTTTGTTGTGAATGAACCTTGGTGCTGATGATTATCTCTGATCTGTCTACAGCAGGGTACTGTTCCTTGGGAGTCACCACGTGAGGCAGATGCTAATTCATACTAAAAATAACCTGTGAATATAAATGTGCTGCTGTTTTTTGTAACACGATTCCAATACCTTCCCTGAACATGACCTAACCAGAGCTATTGATAATTTCTCTGCAACTCTTCACTCCTGAGAATAGTCTCAGCTCTAGTGGATATTTGTCAAAAACATTTAGCTGCAGTATATTAAGAGCTGGCCCATTCCCAAACTTCAACTGCACCCCCTTATCCTAACTCACATCATGCCCTGTTCACGCATCACCCACTGTGCTAACTGACCTTATTAGTTCCCATGCCAACGCCTCATGTTAAAATTCTAGTTCTTGCTGTAATATACCTTCAGGCCTTGCATCTCCCTATCCCTATAAGCACCTCCAGCCCCACGACCCTCCAAGATCTCGAGACTTCTCCAAATCGAGTGCCTTTTGCATTGTCGATCACTTCAACATTGGCAGCCTGGGCTCTAAGCTCTGGAATTCTCTCCCTAAACCTCTGCCCCTCTTCCCTCTCCTTTAAGGCACTCCTAATAACTTACCTCATTCACCTCCTTGGTCCTCTGTCCAATTATCTCCTTAAACCCCCTCGAAAGCTCACCCATATCTCAACCCTGGGCTAGCATCTTTCTCTAGTATCTCTCCGATCTCACACCGTGTCCCCACTGAGCTCACCTTGCCCAGGAGAATCACCTCATGCTTCCCTGATCTTAAGCCCACTAAACTGCTGACCACCTATAATCTCTCAGTTACCTCAAATTGTTAGTGGTTCTGGCTCTTCAAGTACTGACTCTCTCGCCTTTAAATATGGCATCATCAACCCTCTCCTCAAACAACAAACCCCTGAGCCCACGATACCCCAGTGAGAGTTACTCTGTGTGGGACCTGTACCCCAGTGAGAGTCAGCGTGTGTGGAACCCGTACCGCATTGAGAGTCAGTGTGTAGGGAACCCGTACCCCAGTGAGAGTCAGTGTGTGTGAAACCCGTACCCCAGTGAGAGTCAGTGTGTGTGGTACCCGTACCCCAGTGAGAGTCAATGTGTGTGTTACCCGTACCCCAGTGAGAGTCAGTGTGTGTGGGACCCATACCCCAGTGAGAGTCAGTGTGTGTGGGACCCGTACCCCAGTGAGAGTCAGTGTTTGTGTGGGACCCGTACCCCAGTGAGAGTCAGTGTGTGTGGGACCCGTACCCCAGAGAGAATCAGCGTGTGTGGGACCCATACCCCAGTGAGAGTCAGTGTGTGTGGGACCCGTACCCCAGTGAGAGTCAGTGTGTTTGGGACCCGTACCCCAGTGAGAGTCAGTGTGTGTGGGACCCGTACCCCAGTGAGAGTCAGTGTGTGTGGGACCCGTACCCCAGTGAGAGTCAGTGTGTGTGGGGCCCGTACCCCAGTGAGAATCAGTGTGTGTGGGACCCGTACCCCAGAGAGAGTCAGTGTGTGTGGGACCCGTACCCCAGAGAGAGTCAGCGTGTGTGGGACCCATACCCCAGTGAGAGACAGTGTGTGTGGGACCCGTACCCCAGTGAGAGTCAGTGTGTGTGGGACCCGTACCCCAGTGAGAGTCAGTGTGTGTGGGACCCGTACCCCAATGAGAATCAGTGTGTGTGGAACCTGTACCACTGGTGGGTATCATGATTGGCCAGTGAAATCAATAGGAATACACTCAGTTTACCAGCTTGAATGAAGTATGTGGGTCAATCCGAGCTCTGACATTTTTGACGGGGGCTCTGATGGGGATTCTTGGAACAGAAACAGGAAGAGGCCATTCAGCCCCCTGATTTTATTCCACCCTTCCTTCTGGCCTATAGACCGGTGAGTCTCGTGTCAGTGGTAGGGAAACTATTGGAGAAAATTCTGAAGGAAGGAATCTATCTCCATTTGGAGAGGCAAGGTTTGATCAGAGATAGTTAGCATGGCTTTGTCAGAGGGAGGTCATGCCTAACAAATTTGATTGAATTTTTTGAGGAGATGACCAGGTGTGTAGATGAGGGTAGTGCAGTTGATGTAGTTTATATGGATTTCAGCAAAGCCCCACATGGTCCCACATGGGAGACTTTCAAAGAAGGCAAATGCACATGGGATACAGGGTAATTTGATAAGGTGGATTCAAAATTGACTTAGTTGTAGGAGACAGAGGGTGATGACAGAAAGCTGCTTTAGTGACTGGAAGCCCATGTCCAGTGGCGTACCACAGGGATCTGTGCTGGGTCCCCTATTATTCGTCATTTATATAAACGACATAGATGACTATGTGGGGGTTAGGATTAGTAAGTTTGCGGATGACACAAAGATTGGACGGGTGGTTAACAGTGAGGTTGAGTGTCTTGGGCTACAGGAAGATATAGGCGGGATGGTCAAATGGGCAGATAAGTGGCAGATGGAATTTAACCCTGAAAAGTGTGAGGTGATACACTTTGGAAGGAGTAATTTGACAAGGAAGTATTCAATGAATGGCATGACACTAGGAAGTTCTGAGGAACAAAGGGACCTTGGCATGTGTGTCCATAGATCTCTGAAGGCGGAGGGGCATGTTATTGGGGTGGTGAAAAAGGCATTTGGGACACTTGCCTTTATCAATCGAGGCATAGATTATAAAAGTAGGAAGGTCATGTTGGAGTTATATAGAACCTTGGTGAGGCCACAGTTGGAGTACTGTGTGCAGTTCTGGTCGCCACATTATAGGAAGGATGTGATTGCACTGGAGGGGGTGCAGAGGAGATTCACCAGGATGTTGCCTGGGATGAAACATTTAAGTTATGAAGAGAGGTTGGATAGACTTGGGTTGTTTTCGTTGGAGCAGAGAAGACTGAGGGGCGACCTGATCGAGGTGTACATGATTATGAGGGGCATGGACAGGGTGGAGGGGGAGCAGCTGTTCCCCTTAGTTGAAGAGTCAGTCACGAGGGGACACAAGTTCAAGGTGAGGGGCAGGGTTTAGGGGGATGTGAGGAAAAACATTTTTACCCAGAGGGTGGTGATGGTCTGGAATGCGCTGCCTGGGAGGGTGGTGGAGGCGGGTTGCCTCACATCCTTTAAAAAGTACCTGGATGAGCACTTGGCATGTCATAACATTGAAGGTTATGGGCCAAGTACTGGTAAATGGGGTTAGGTAGGTAGGTCAGATGTTTCTCACGTGTCGGTGCAGACTTGATGGGCTGAAGGGCCTCTTCTGCACTGTGATTCTGTGGTCGCTACTGATCTGTGATGTAGAAAACGATGTGGCCAATTTTTGCACAGCAAGATCCCACAAACACTTAACATCTCAAAACCCAGATATTCTGTTTTTCAGCGCTGTTTGTGGAAAGTTGAATATTGGCCTCGGGCCACCAGGGTGAACTCCCTGCCCTGCTTTGAATAGTGGCCACGGGATCTTTTAGGTCTACATGGCAGGGCAGATGGGGTCAGGTTAATGTCTCATGAGAAACATGGGTCACAAAAATAAATGACCATATTTTTCGGATAGACTCCATTATGAATTGTTTATTGACTCATTGTTCAGGCTGCTGGAAGCTGCCAATGAGATCTTTCAGTCTACCTTCAGTCTAAGACATTAAACTCTTCAGTCTAATGGAATACAAAATACTTTGCAAAAAGCTGTGTTTTTGCGTTTTCTAACTTTGTTTTCTATTCTTGTGCTGATTTTCCAGGGTTATCTTTCAATCGCCCTGTGAGGCTCTGAGAGGATGAATGATCCCTACTCTCACATTCCATTCACACAATGATTCAGGCTGAGAGATTGATGATTCCAATATTTGAATTGTGCTGGTCTGGCCAAGTCAGCCAAAGAACAACACAAATCAAGCACACAATCCCAAGGGACCCAACCCCTTCCCACTCACTCCCATTGTACACAATCCCAAGGGACCCAACCCCTTCCCACTCACTCCCATTGTACACAATCCCAAGGGACCCAACCCCTTCCCACTCACTCCCATTGTACACAATCCCAATGGACCCGACCCCTTCCCACTCACTCCCATTATACACAATCCCAAGGGACCCAACCCCTTCCCACTCACTCCCATTGTACACAATCCCAAGGGACCCAACCCCTTCCCACTCACTCCCATTGTACACAA
Source organism: Cetorhinus maximus (assembly GCF_964194155.1). NCBI lineage: Eukaryota > Metazoa > Chordata > Chondrichthyes > Lamniformes > Cetorhinidae > Cetorhinus > Cetorhinus maximus. The sequence continues at coordinate 24,797,451 of NC_135888.1, forward strand.
TCCCAATGGACCCGACCCCTTCCCACTCACTCCCATTGTACACAATCCCAAGGGACCCAACCCCTTCCCACTCACTCCCATTGTACACAATCCCAAGGGACCCAACCCCTTCCCACTCACTCCCATTGTACACAATCACAAGGGACCCAACCCCTTCCCACTCACTCCCATTGTACACAATCCCAAGGGACCCAACCCCTTCCCACTCACTCCCATTGTACACAATCCCAAGGGACCCAACCCCTTCCCACTCACTCCCATTGTACACAATCCCAAGGGACCCAACCCCTTCCCACTCACTCCCATTGTACACAATCCCAATGGACCCAACCCCTTCCCACTCACTCCCATTGTACACAATCCCAAGGGACCCAACCACTTCCCATTCACTCCCATTGTACACAATCCCAATGGACCCAACCCCTTCCCACTCATTCCCATTGTACACAATCCCAATGGACCCGACCCCTTCCCATTCACTCCCATTGTACACAATCCCAATGGACCCAACCCCTTCCCACTCACTCCCATTGTACACAATCCCAATGGACCCAACCACTTTCCACTCACTCCCATTGTACACAATCCCAATGGACCCAACCCCTTCCCACTCACTCCCATTGTACACAATCCCAAGGGACCCAACCACTTCCCACTCACTCCCATTGTACACAATCCCAATGGACCCAAACCCCTTCCTACTCACTCCCATTGTACACAATCCCAATGGACCCGACCCCTTCCCACTCACTCCCATTGTACACAATCCCAATGGACCCAACCCCTTCCCATTCACTCCCATTGTACACAATCCCAATGGACCCAACCCCTTCCCACTCACTCCCATTGTACACAATCCCAATAGACCCAACCCCTTCCTACTCACTCCCATTGTACACAATCCCAATGGACCCAACCCCTTCCCATTCACTCCCATCGTACACAATCCCAATGGACCCAACCCCTTCCCATTCACTCCCATTGTACACAATCCCAATGGATCAATCCCCTTTCCAATTGCAAAATCCTAATGTCTGAACCTTTTGCTATAAATTGTTTCTCCACAATTACCAGAAATTTGCTCCTTTTTCCTAATGACAACGTTCATTTTTCGAGTCAGTTTGACTGGAAGCCGAGTGTAAAGGGATCTTTCTCTCCACGTCATTGCTGCTGCCTGGATGTAATGAGGTTGATGTTTGGTAATTGGTATCACAGCTATCTCCCCTGCCACCTCCTTTGCTCAGTGAATGGTGCAATAGTCAGCCTGCAGACTCCAGTCTGCTGCTGTGATTTTAAATCAGTTCTCGGTATGTACCAGTTTGCCAGTGTTGATATGCCTATGCAGAGAGGAAGTGTTCTGAAGCAGTTGCAGGGAGTGGGGATCAGCCTGTGCGGAGTTGAAAACTATCTGAGTGCAGGTTCATCCTCTGAATCTTTTCCAACAATCTCAACCAAACACAAAAATAAAATTGCTTTGGTTTTTTACAGGAAAATAAGGGCAGTCTATTCATGTCCCTAGCTCCCTGTGTGTTGTGGGCTGGATGATGTTTGCTGCAGTGTTGATTCAGTGTGACCTCAGAGCCAAGCATTGTGAATTACTGCATCTCACTTTAGATTTACAAGGGTGATACCAGAGCTGAGAGGTTATAACGAGCAGGAAAGATTGAACAGGTGGGGTCTGTCTTCTCCAGAAGGCTGAGGGGTGACTTGATAGAGATCTTTAAAATTCTGAAGGGCTAGATGTGGAGAAGATGTTTCCACTTGTATGGGAGGCCAAAACTATAGCGGTGTAAGCAGCTGGATAAGCATATGAGGGAGAGAGGAATAGAAGGATTCAGTTCCCTTCCAATCCGTAATCAGGATGCTTGTGTGTAAGGTGTGTGTATTTCATTACCCTGCTTTCTTAATTTAAAATAAATCCCAGCAACAGGCTTTTTGGTGATGTTTAAAAAGAAAGACAGTTATTTATTATCACACATTTACCCTTGATGTTTAAAACGCGATGTCTCAATCACTCATCTCACTCACACTGTCACACACGCAAAAAGTAGTTACAGATGAAGTTAAGCTGTAATTATAAAAATGGAATTTATATCCCAGTCTCTATGTTGATGCAGTCCTGATGTCTTCTTGGTTGAGTTGATACTTTAGTTGGTCTTTTAGAAACAAAGGATTTTCATGAAAGCTGCAAATCCTCTTGTAGATGAATAGCCAGGAGGTTGGTTCTCAGCTGGATTTGGAAGCTGGCAATGTGCAGCACTTTGGCTGCAATAGATGACTTTCAGCGATGATGGTTCAGTTGTTGCAGATATTTCCTGGTGCTTCAGATGATTCTCACACACACAGATTTGCTTTATTCTGGGTGTATAATACTGCAGCCCCTGAAAGTTAGTTTCAGTCACATGACTGCAGGGTTAACAATTCTGGGCTCCAGACCATGATGATACAATGGCAGTTAACAATAATCATTCAGTGTTATCTCTGCCCCAACTTCAGCTCAGGTACTCTCCTTTGTTCAATATGGCGTCTGAGACCAAGGGCGGAACTGCCTCAGATTTGCAGTAGGTGCTGTAATCGTTCCTGGGAAACACACCCTTTCCATGGCGGGCGGGACTCATTCACCCACCCGCCATCACCCCGCCGCTGCATCACGCCAGGCGCCATGTTTAATGACCAGCCACAAGCAGACATCTCAGTGTTTCCAGATCACCATTGCTGCATGGAAGACATGGCCCTGAAGACTGTCACCTCCAGGTTCAGTGACATGTCCTTCGAGCGCCTTTTGGATGCTGTGGAGGCCCTCCAGGATGTCCTCCACCTCCGCTCTGGCCGCAGTATGAGCAGCAGTGTTACCAACCAGACTTCAGAGGCGGTAGCAGCGGTGGTCAGTGCCAACACCCTGCAGACGAGGACAGCCACCCAGTGCCACAAGAGGATGAATGATCTCCTCCGTTCCAGCAGGGTAAGTCAATCATCTCATCACTCTCAACTCACACCCTCACAAACCCATCACACATCCACTGGACCCTCACTGTCAGCTCAAGGAACATCACCATTCACTCTCGCATGCTCACCATCATTGTCTTCATCCTGTCCATGGCACCACTCACCACCCACACATGCCAGGCATACTTATCATCTGGCCTGGCAGGCAACCTGCTTACACTCTCTCCATCTCTATTCATGCAGGACAAGCTGGCACACAACAAGAGGGAGATGTCGCAGACCGGTGGAGGAATGCCTGAAATCAAGATCCTCGCCGACTTTGAAAACAGAGCCATCCAGCTGGCCGGCGAGGATCTGGACCAGTCCTGTGCTGACGGTGAGGTCGGTGCTGCTCTACCAAGTGAGGATCCAGCAGTGCAACATCCATCAGACAACCATGTTGTGAGTGATGTAGCCTGTTTCACAGGCCACTGCCATTCAAAAATTATCTCCCCTTGCTTTCACAGGCCACCCGGGAAACAGGTGACAGAGTCCATGACCCAGGGCCTCCAATCAAGCCCTGAAGAAACCTCTGAAGAGGAATCTGAAGGTACCCTCCCTGAAGTCCCATCACAGCGCTCACCCACACCCTCCACCAGCGCAGAGGCACACACCTCTGGATCACAATCTGGTGAGCACATCGCACTTTCTGATCCCGCAGATGGAGGCAGGGATTTCCCAGCTGCCTGGCACTTGGTGGGCTGCTGGAGGCCAGAAATTTGCTGAGTCCGAGTCAGATGATGAGCCTCTGGACTTGGTCACGTCACAGTTGCTGGAGCTGCAAAACAAGCTCGGGAAAATCAGGAAGGGATGTCCGCTGCACTCCTCAGATTGCAAGGCACAATGGAGGAGTCCGTCCGTCTTCAGGCTGAGGTGATAGCGCTGGCATGCCAAGGCACTGAGGTCAACACTGGTAGGATGGCAGCCGCCTGAGAGATCTTGGTCCAGGACTTCGCTCCTGCACTGCTGCACGGGCTCAAGTCCATCGCTGATGCCATAATTGGTGTGAGAGAGGCGCAGGGCAGCTCGATCTCACTCCAGCTACCCCTTCTCCTTGAGAAGTCAGCCTAGGGTCCCCGGGCTCCCATAGGGAGGGGGATCAGCAGGTGCACACTCCAGGCCCATCCACCCAGGCGACTCCGGGAGTTTCCGGCCCATCCGAATCCCCTCCTCCTGTGACCCCCACAGCTCCAGCCCCACAGGCCGAGGAGGGTGCCACTGCCACACAGCAGGACCCCGAAAGCAGGCCGGGAACCTCCAAGTCTCGGCCCTCCAGAGGATGCTCACCAAAGTCATCACAGACAGGGTGTAGCAGTCAGCAGGCTGCCTCCACCTCTGCTGTGGATGTCCGGGGAGCACCAAGATGTAGCGGCAGGGTTAGGAAAGTTAAGGAGAATTAACTCTTTTAGAGTCCACCAAATAAACTAAATTAACAAAATCAGGGACAAAATAAACACAGCCCCTAAATTAGGAAACTGTAAAACCAAAGACAAATTTTAAAGGAAACTTACAAACAGTAAATCAAAATGTGATTAAGGGGGTCGATAAAGCACCCCAGCCCCCGCGGTGCCCACCGGGCACAGAAGCCTTGATGGTGCCAGCAGACACCGCGTGCTCCCTCTCCAGGGACACCCGGCCGCGAACGTAGCCGCGGAAGAGTGACAGACAGTCGGGTCGGATGACCCACTCGATCGCCCGCTGCCTGGACCTGTTAATGGCCAACTTGGCCAGGCCCAGGAGCAGGTTCACGAGGAGGTCCTCCTCCCTCCCGGCTCCCCTCCGCACCGGGTGCCCATAGATCAGGAGCGAGGGGCTGAAGTGCAAACAAAATATTAATAAAAGGTTCTTTAAATAACTGAAAAGGGAGTGCAGCCTACAACAACCTACGTAAACATGGTCTACGGACTCCACAAGGCCGCAAAAAGGGCAGGTATCTTGGGAGTCCGTGAACCAAGAATTAACTCTTTCAGAGTCAAACAATTAAACTAAATTAACAAAATGATGGATAAATTAAACACAGCCCCTAAGTCAGGTCAGCTGTAAAACCAAAGACAAAGTTTAAAGAAAACTTACAAACATCAAACCAGAATGTGATTATCAGGGTCGATAAAACACCTCAGACCCCGCGGTGCCCGCCGAGCACGGAAGCCTCGATGGTGCCGGCAGACACCTCATGCTCCCTCTCCAGGGATACCCGGCCGCAAACGTAGCCACGGAAGAGGGGCAGACAGTCGGGTCGGACGACCTCCTCGATCACCCGCTGCCTGGACCTGTTAATGGCCAACTTGGCCAGGCCCAGGAGCAGGTTCAGGAGGAGGTCCTCCTCTCTCCCGGCCCCCCTCTGCACCGGGTGCCCATAGATCAGGAGCGAGGGGCTGAAGTGCAAACAAAACAGTAATAAAAGGTTCCTTAAGTAACTGAAAAGGGAGTGCAGCCTACAACACCCTATGTAAACGTGGTCCACGGACTCCACAAGACCACAAAAAGGGCAGGTATCTTGGGAGTCCGTGAACCAAGAATTAATTGCACAGTCTGGGCACAGGCATTAATCACTTGTACATACTGTTCACTATTATCAATAAACTCCCAAGAATGTCTCCCTGCCTATGGCTCCTTGTTCTGATGAGCAGTGTTCTTGTCACTCAGATGTGAAACCTTTCTGCACTGGATAAAGTCAGGTGTCTCGGTCCAGGGCCTTTTGCCTGTGCTCTGTGCAGGGGCCAAAGTGATGGTCCAGCCTCACACGCCCTGGAAACATTGCTGATGCCTGCACCTCGGTGGTGCTGGTCATTGCTGCCAGAATGTAGTGGGCAGGCGCCACAGAGTTCTCTCATTCTCTCTGTGTGCTCTCAGCACCTTTAAGGAGGAGCTGGCCCCCATCACTTCAGCATCTGTGACCACCGATGCTGTGCTGCAGCTCCTGAAGGGCTCAGGTGCTGAAGGCGGACAAAGCATCAGATGATTCTAACGTTTCCTGGCTGCGTCTCTATGTTTGACCCTGATCACAGAGCACAAGCGATCTGCCCTCGGCCAGACAGGAGTCAGACATTCTCAGAGGCAGTGTGAAGATCTATGGAGTGTCCTCACTGCATGTTGTCATCATCCTCCTGGAATCGAGTGACTATTAGGGCCTCCACTGCATCTCCATGACAGGAGCATTCTCACAGAGGGTATGTGCGCTGCCATAAGCCAGACTGGAATCAAACATTCACAAATGTGATGTGAGGATCTATGGTGTCTCCTCGCTGCATGTCATCATCATCCTCCACAAATCTCACAGCTATGAGGGCCTCCCGATTGTGCCTGTCTCATCTGGCCAGTGCGAGGGCCTCATCCCCGTCATCGTCGCCTTCGAGGACCTCCTCACCCTCATCCCCATCGGCATCCTTTTCATCAGAGGAGACCTCCCGCTTCTCCATCTCCTCCTCAGACAGCTCCTCACCCCATTGCAGCACCAGGTTGTAAAGGGCGCAGCAGACGACGACGATGCCTGACACCCTCTGTGGACTATATTGCAGGGCTTCACCAGACCGGTCCAGGCACTGGAACCTCATCTTCAGCATCCCGATGGTCTGCTCCACCAAGTTGTGAGCTGCAGCATGAGCCTTGTTATATCGTCTCTCTCCTGCAGACTGAGGTCACTGCATGGGTGTCATCAGCCACGTCCTCTGCACCCGCTTGTCCCCAAGGAGCCAACCCTGCAGCCTTTATGGACCCTGGAAGACTGCAGGGACCTGTAACCGACTGAGAATTAGGCGTCGTGCACACTCTCTGGAAACCGTGCGCACACACCTGTAGGATGTATTTGTGGAGGTCACACACTAGCTGCACATTGCGGTTAACATAGTTGACCATATGTTGCGATGGAGATCTGAGTGCCATGTGAGTGCAGTTGATTGTACCCTGCGCCTGTGGGAATCCCGAGATCTACACAAATCCAATCGCTCTTACATCCTGGCTCTCCTGGTCCCGGGCGAAATGGACAAAGTTGTGTGCCCTTGAAAGATGGCATCCGTGACCTCATGGATGCATTTGTGGGTGGAGGCTTGTGAGATCCCACAGAGGTCACTGTGGAGCCCTGAAAGGAGCCACTGGTGTAGGAATTAAGCACCGCGGTCACTCTCACGGCCACTGGCAGTGGATGCCCTCCATGTCCCTGTGGCACCAAATCCTGCAGCAAGTGGCAGATGTGACTGACCAGTTCCTTAGACATGCGCAGTCTTTGGCGACACTGATTCTCAGTCATCTGCAGGTGACTATCAACCCTGGGGGTTGCTAGGTGGCAGCCTGCGACAGCTCACTGTGGCTCTTGGGTGGCGTGTGCAGGAGCCCCAGACACCCCTTCTTCCTGAGCTTGCTGCTCCTGCCTCTGCGCAGCCAGGAGCCTCAGTCGCTGTGTCCTCTGTCGTCTTTGCGCTCTGTAGACCATCAGGCAAACAGCTAGCTCACCAGGCTCCATGATCCTAATGTACTCCTCCTGCAGGATGAAAGAGAGATACGTGGTTAGCATGGGTGTACTAAGAACCCGACCTGGTTAAGTGTGACGGCCCCTTAACGCTTCCCGGAGAGTGCTGGCCCCCATTTGGATGGCCGGAGATTACCGCGCTGCATGGCTGCCTGATACCCTACCACGTCCGGCCCGATCCACCCGACCAATTGGCAGCAGCTTTGCCCATTGGACTGCATGCTGTGCTTTCAGCTCAGGCACAGGCATTCTCTTAACCCGCGCTGCAAGGCTGCACTGTTAGCTTGAACCAGGGGGAAGACTGGTCCAAACCGGGATGTGGACATTGCAAGGGTCTGTGAGCCCCTCCAGCGGTGATTGCTCCATGGCCAGCTTTAGCAAGGAGGTTCTACAACATGTGCAGTCGTCCAACTGTACTGCACTCCACTAAAATGCTCATGACTTTGCAGTCTGTGCCGGGTGGGCGGTATGAAAAGCTTTGGAGCACTTGGTGACACTTTAATGCATCTGCATTGCTTGAGTGGGCAGATAAGCTGGAAGCCCGACTCTGCCAATGCTGCCAGACCTGCTGAGTTTTTCCAGGTAATTCTGTTTTAGTTTCGAATCATATCAATTTGGCTGTGCCTGAACTGTCTCAGTTTCAGAAGAATGGTCACTTTACACCGGTTTCCCTAATGCGTGGCCACGTCCTTGGCCCATCCTACCCTGAATGCTTGTGCGCTATATTCAATGGCTGGGCTGCCCTTGCACTGACTCCCCCCACCCAACAGATCGCCTCAATGGCAAGGCTGCGTTTGTCCGCCCCCCCACCCCCAACAAGTCACCTCAATGGCCGGGCTGCCCTTAACCCTGACCCCCCACCCAGTTCCCCTCAAGCTTGAAGTCCAACAGGCGTCCCTGGTGAGTGCTGCACAACGTTACTGTGTACTCACCTCCAAGTTCCCCTCAAAGTGCAGCTGCCAAGTGCATGTGCTTATGTGCTGTTGTGAAACACGTCGGTGTGTATTCCCGCTGATGTGGATGGATGATCCAGCGGGGGGTGGGGGGATGATTCCGGTGGGCTGGCCTGATAATTATATGTTGATGTATTACAATGAGACTCCTGACATCCGATGGCGGGGAATGCAACTCAACATTGGCGGGCCGAGCGAATGATCGCAAACTAGTTTCACGCCATCGTACAACCGATCGCGCCACATTGTCTACTCACGCCACCGAACAAGCCACAACACTGGCGGGCACGGGAAACTCCGTCCCAACAGCCTAGAGATTTCACATTCCTCAAACACTGGCTCTTCCTTAAATAGTGAAATGTTTAAACTTCAGAGGTGGCTGCAAAATTCCCTTATTCAGATCCATGTTTACCTAAATATTGGCCACAGAATCGAACCCCATCCACAGTTTAAATAACCATAGTCACATGTTAAGGTGCAGCCATTTTAAGAGAGTTGGTGGCCGTAATCACAAAGTCTGATCTTCGAGTCCGTAATACCCAACATCCTCACGCTCACACTGAGTGTGACAATATTGCTGAAGAGGCTGAGATGAAAAGGAGTAAGAGGAGGCTCCTGTGAAGCATAAACACCAACCGGGGCCTATAGGGCTCAAAGTCCTGTCTCTGTCCTGTTTAGTCAGTATTATTACTGGTACCGATATTTGGCATTTTAAGCTGCGATGATGGTGTGCAACAAATTCATTCTTTTTACAAATGAGCTTTTCGTTCCATCTCTCTGCTCCATTTCACTGTGCTCAACAGAGCTACTGACCTGTGGGGAGGGGGCGTGAAGGAGTGGGCAAGTCCCGGGTCAGTGTTGTGGGGGCTGGGGGTTGAGGGGGAGGAAGCCTAATGGCCCACTTACCGCACCATGAAGGCCACTTGGCTCTGAAACCACTTGCAGACAGACCTTGGGTAACAGCTAATGTCCTGAGGCCTCCCAAACTGCACCTTGAAACAAAGCCTCCATTGATTTTGGAGAGTTGGTGGGACCAGTGCTGGAGGTGAGCAGGCAAGTTTCCTGTTCCCAGCTCACTCCTCCCTACCAGGCATTGGTTGTGTTAAAATCCCTGCCCTTCCCCACAGAGATGGTCACAAAGGTTCTGAAACCTCAGCAAACACAGGAATGGTGACAATTAAGTCACCACGCAGTTGGAAAATGAGCAAAGATCGAGAATGCCAAGTGCTGTCACTTGGCGTGATCAGGCAATATGTTCCCAGGGAGTTGAGAGCAGATGTCTGTCTCCGAGCATCACAACAGTCTGACAGTCAAATCAACCTGCTTCCTTTTTGCTTGTTACTAATGCAGCTTTTCAGGCCATCATAGAGCAAATGTCTGACGTGCAGTCAGTTAATGAGATAGCCCTACTCTCATTGTGGCAATGGGAAGGCCAGCACTAAGCTGCACCACAGGTCTCACTGCTGAATTCTCTTGTTGGGGGGTTGGTGGAGCCAGTCCAGAACAAGGGGGCGTGACTGTAAAACATTGGAGCCAGGCTGTTCAGGGTGATGTCAGGAAGCACTTCCTCGCACAGAGGGGAGTGGAAATCTGGAACTCTCTCTCCCCCGATTAAACTGTTGAGACTGGGGGTGTGTTCGAGCTTTGTAATTGATAGATTTTTGTTGGGTGAGGGTTACAGAATCAAGACAGGTAACTGGAGTTAAGATACAGATCAGCCATGATCTGATGGCATGTGGAACAGGCTCAAGGGACCGAAAGGCCTCCTCCTGTTCCGATGTTCCTTTCCATTCCTTTCTATCCTGTCCTTCCGGTGACTTTTTACAGTTTGACTCTTTATAGAGTACACAGTCTGTATAGAGTACAGAGTCTGTATAGGGTACACAGTCTGTATAGAGTACAGAGTCTGTATAGAGTACAGAGTCTGTATATGGTACACAGTCTATATAGAGTACACAGTCTGTATAGAGTACAGAGTCTGTATAGAGTACACAGTCTGTATAGAGTACAGAGTCTGTATATGGTACACAGTCTATATAGAGTACACAGTCTGTATAGAGTACACGGTCTGTATAGAGTACACAGTCTGTATAGAGTACAGAGTCTGTATATGGTACACAGTCTATATAGAGTACACAGTCTGTATAGAGTACACAGTCTGTATAGAGTACACAGTCTGTATATGGTACACAGTCTATATAGAGTACACAGTCTGTATAGAGTACAGAGTCTGTATATGGTACACAGTCTATATAGAGTACACAGTCTGTATAGAGTACAGAGTCTGTATAGAGTACACAGTCTGTATATGGTACACAGTCTATATAGAGTACATAGTCTGTATAGAGTACAGAGTCTGTATATGGTACACAGTCTGTATAGAGTACAGAGTCTGTATAGAGTACAGAGTCTGTATATGGCACACAGCCTGTATAGAGTACACAGTCTGTATAGAGTACAGAGTCTGTATAGAGTACATACTCTGTATAGAGTACACAGTCTGCATAGATAACAGTCTATATAGAGTACACAGTCTGTATAGATAACAGTCTATATAGAGTATACAGTCTGTATAGAGTACACAGTCTGTACAGAGTACAAAGTCTGTATAGGGTACACAGTCTATATAAAGCACAGAGTCTGTATAGAATACACAGTCTGTATAGATAACACAGTCTATGTAGAGTACACAGTCTGTATAGAGTACACAGTCTGTATAGAGTACACAGTCTGCATAGATAACAGTCTGTATAGAATACACAGTCTGCATAGATAATACAGTCTATATAGAGTACACAGTCTTTATAGAGTACACAGTCTATATAGAGTACACAATCTGTATAAAGTACACAGTCTGTATGGAGTACACCATGTCTATGGAGTACATAATCCCTATAGAGTACACAATCTCCATAGCATACACAGTCTCTATTGAGTACACATAATCTGTGGAGTTCACTGTCTCTATAGTGTACATAGTCTCTGTGAAGTACATAATTGCTATGGAGTACACAATCACGATGGAGTGCACAATCTCCACTGAGTACACAGTCTCTAGAGAATACATGGTCTCTGTGGAGTTCACTGTCTCTATAGAGCAAACATTCTCCATGGAGTACACAGTCCCTGTAGAGTAAACAGTCTCCTTAGAGTAAACAGTCTCTCTGGTGTACACAGTCTTTATAGAGTACACAATCTCTATGGAGTATGCAACCCATATACAATACACAGTCTCTGTAGAGTACACAATCCAAAGAGTACGCAATCCATATAGAGTACACAGGCTCTATAGTGTGCAACATCTCTGTAGAGTACACAATCGCTATGGAGTATACAATCTCTATACCGTACACAATCTCTGTAGAATACACAGTCTCTGTAGAGTACATGGTCTTTGCGGAGTTCACCATCTCTATAGATTAAATCACCTCTGCGGAGAACACAGTCTCTATAGAGTACAATCTCCATGGAGTTCACAGTCTCTATGGAGTACACAGTCTCTATGGGGTACACAGTCTCTATGGAGTGCACAATTTCCGTATAATATACAGTCTCCATAGAGTTGTTTTTTTAAATTCATTCCCAGGATGTGGGCTTCACTGGCTGGGTCAGCACTTATTGCCCATCCCTAGTTGCCCTTGAGAAGGTGGTGGTGATCTGTCTTCTTGAACCACTGCAGTCCATGTGGTGTAGGTACACTCACAGTGCTGTTAGGAAGGGAGTTCTAGGATTTTGATCCAGTGACAGTGAAGGAACGACGATATATTTCCAGGTCAGGATGGTGAGTGACTTGGAGGGGAACTTCCAGGTGGTGGTGTTCCCATCTATCTGCTGCCCTTGTCCTTTGAGATGGTAGTGGTCGTGGGTTTGGAAGGTGCTGTCGAAGGAGCCTTGGTGCACAATGTCTATGGAGTACACAGACTCTATAGATTATATAATCTCTGTGGAGTACACAGTTTCTGTAGAGTACACAGTCTCTATAAATGTACAATCTTTATGGAGAAAACAATCTCCATAGAGTACACAATCCGTATTAAGTACACAGTCTCTGTAGAGTACTCAGTCTCTATAAAGTACACAATCTCTATAGAGTACAAAATCTCTATGGAGTACACAGTCTCTATGGAATACACAATCTCTGTAGAATACACAGTCTCAATGGAGTACGCAGTCTCGATGGAGTACACAATCTCTATGGAGTACACAGTCTCTGTGGAGTACACAGCCTGTACATGTCTTTCCTATTTTTGAACATCTATTTACAGGTTGTTCTGACACTTTCTGCCTATTTGTGGGATCTTAATCCTTTTCCTGTAATGACAGGCTCTTATCTCTCTTCCTAGGGGGGACTGATTTAAAATTAGGGATCGCCCTTTTAAGGCAGAGATGAGGAGAATTTTTTTCTCTCAGAGGGTTGTGTCACTTTGGAAATCTCTGCCTCAGAAGGTGGTGGAGTTGGGGTCATTGAATATTTTTAAAGCAGAGGTAGATAGATTCTTGTGAGGCAAGGTAATCAAAGGTTATCGGGGTTAGATGGGAATGTGGAAATCGAAACACAAGATGATCAGCCTTGATCTTATCCATGAATGGCGGAGCAGGCTCGAGGGGCCGAATGGCCTACTCCTGTTCCTTTTTCTTATGTTCTTATGTTCTCCTTGTTCTGAACCTGTCAATTGGACGAGGCATAAATGCATGGATTTTGCAGTGATATATTAGCCTGGATAGAGGATTGTTTAACGGACAGGAAGCAGAGGGATAAGTGGAGCTTTTTCTAGTTGGCAGGAAATAACTAGTTGAGTGCCGCAAGGATCAGTACTGAGGTCTCAGCTATTAACAATCTAAGTTAATGACTGAGTCAAAGGGACTGAAAGTAATGTAGCTACATTTCCTGATGATACAAAGTAGGCAGGATGTAAACATAAAGAAGCTGCAAAGAGATATAGACAAGTTAAGTGATTGCATAAGTAACTACCAGATGGAGTATAAAGTTGGGAAGAATGAAATTATCCATTTTAGAAGAATAAAATAGCAAGCAGAATATTATTTAAAGGGCATGAGACTAATCAATGGTGCTGTTCAGTGGGATTTGGGTTTTCATGTACATGATTCGCAGCAAGTTAACATGCAGGTACCACAAGCAATTGGGACGTGCCAAATGGTGTATTAAGGCTTTATAGCAAGCGGATTGGAGTATAAGGGTGATGAAGTCTTACTGCAATTATATAAGACTTTGATAAAACCACACCTGGAGTACTGTGTGAAATTTTGGATTCCTTACCTAAGGAAGGACATGTTTGTCTTAGCGAGAATGAACTGAAGGTGAGTATAAATCTAGCATAACTCGGTGATTCGCGGCCTTGTCTCCAGGGAGCAGACTCGGAGGGAGGAGCACCAGAGCGGTGAGTATAAATCTAGCTTAACTCGGGGATTCACGGCCTTATCTCCAGGGAGCAGACTCGGAGGGAGGAGCACTGGAGCGGTGACATCGGGGCACAGAGTAACTGAAGCCAAAACTGAAAAAGTGACATCACAGGAAAGCTGTGACCTGATTGGTTAGTAGGAAATCTGCACCAGATTTGAAAAAAAAAACACTGCAAAGCTAGTTAATAAATTAATTAACTAAGTCGAGATGGCTGGGCAGGTGATGTGCTGTAGCTGTATGATGTGGGAGCTGGCAGATCCCATTGCGAGCCGCAGTGACCATATCTGCAGCAAGTGTTGGTTGCTGGAGGAACTCCGGCTCAGAATTGATGAGCTGGAGTCCGAGCTCCGGACACTGCGGCACATCCGGGAGAGGGAGGGTTACCTGGATGCTATGTTTCAAGAGGCGGTCACACCCGGTAGATTAAGTACCTCAAATTCGGTCAGTGGTCAGGGTCAGCAGGTTGTGACTGCAAGTGAGGCAGGTAGAGGGATCCTGTGTTCAGGAAAAGAGGAGCCTCAGCTCTTGACCTTGTCCAACAGGTACGAGGTACTTGCTCCCTGTGTGGATGAGGAACAGGGCTGTAGGGAGGATGAGCCAGCTGACCACGGCACCGTGGCACAGGAGACAATTCAAGAGGGGAGAGCAAAAAGACAAGTGGCAGTTGTAGGGGATTCTATAATTAGGGGAATTGATAGCATCCTTTGTGAGCAGGATCGAGTCCCGCATGGTATGTTGCCTGCCCGGTGCCAGGGTGAGGGACATCTCTGACCGGCTTGAAAGGATATTGGAGAGGGAGGGGGAGGATCCAGTTGTTGTGGTCCACGTTGGGACAAATAACATAGGTAAGACTAGGAAAGAGGACATGTTTGGGGATTATCAGGAACTAGGAACTAAATTAAAGACCAGGTCCTCAAGGGTTATAATCTCTGGATTACCACCCGAGCCACGTGCAAATTGGCATAGGGACGCGAGAATAAGGGAAGTAAACACGTGGCTAAAAGAGTGGTGCGGGAAAGAGGGGTTCCATTTCGTGGGGCACTGGCATCAGTATTGGAACAGGAGGGATCTGTACCGTTGGGACGGTCTCCACCTGAACCGATCTGGGACCAATGTTCTAGCGAAAAGGGTAAATAAGGTGGTCAACAGGACTTTAAACTAGAAAGTTGGGGGGGAGTGGGGGAGGGTAAAACTCCAAGAAGTATGACTAATGGGAAACAAAGCAGCAGGTTAGGATGTGGGGGGGTGGATTCAACTTCATGGAAAATTAGGGAAAAACTGAAAAGAAAGGAGAGCCCAGGAGAGGCTATTAAAGCCTCCAGAACACAAAATAGGACAGAGTGTTTGGAAAGGGCTAGGAATCTAACTTCAAGCACATCAGATAAAGGGATGACAATGAGAAGGGGGACAGGAAATACAGGACTGAAGGTGTTGTATCTGAATGCACGGAGTATACAAAATAAGGTAAATGAGCTTGTGGCGCAGATTGAAATTGGCAGGTATGATGTGGTGGGCATCACGGAGACATGGCTGCAAGGGGATCAGGACTGGGAGCTAAATATCCAAGGATATACATCCTATCGAAAAGATAGGCAGGTTGGCAGAGGGGGTGGGGTTGCTTTGTTAGTAAGAAATGAAATTAAATCGATAGCAAGAAACGACGTAGGGTCAGATGATGTAGAATCTGTGTGGGTAGAGTTGAGGAACTGCAAAGGTAAAAAAACCATAATGGGAATTATGTACAGGCCTCCGAACAGTAGTCAGGATGTGAGACACAAGATACACCAGGAGATAGAAAAGGCATGTAAGAAAGGCAAGGTTACAGTGATCATGGGGGATTTCAATATGCAGGTAGACTGGGAAAATCAGGTTGGTAGTGGATCCCAAGAAAAGGAATTTGTGGAATGTCTATGAGATGGCTTTTTGGAGCAGCTTGTGGTGGAGCCCACTAGGGAACAAGCAATTCTAGATTTAGTGATGTGTAATGAGGCAGATTTGATAAGGGAGCTTAAGGTGAAGGAACCCTTAGGAGGAAGTGACCATAATATGATAGAATTTACCCTGCAATTTGAGAGGAAAAAGCTGGAATCAGATGTAACGCTATTACAGTTGAATAAAGGCAACTACAGAGGCATGAGGGAGGAGCTGGCCAGAATTGACTGGGAGATGAGCCTAGCAGGAAAGACAGTGGAACAGCAATGGCAGGAGTTTCTGGGAGTAATTTGGGAGACACAGCAAAAATTCATCCCTAGGAAGAAGAAGCATACTAAAGGGAGGACGAGGCAACCATGGCTGACAAGGGAAGTCAGGGACAGCATAAAAGCTAAAGAGAAAGCATACAATGCGGCAAAGAGCAATGGGAAACCAGGGGATTGGGAAGCCTACAAAGACCAACAGAGGACAACTAAAAAAGAAATAAGGAGGGAGAAGATTAAATATGAGGGTAAACTAGCCAGTATTATAAAAGAAGATTGCGAGAGTTTTTTAGACATATAAAGGGTAAGAGGGAGGCAAAAGTGGACATTGGGCCGCTGGAAAATGATGCTGGAGAAGTAGTAGTGGGGAACAAAGAAATGGCGGAGGAACTGAATAGGTACTTTGCGTCAGTCTTCACAGTGGAAGACATCCCCAAAGTTCAAGAGAGTCGGGGGGCAGAGGTGAGTATGGTGGCCATTACCAAGGAGAAGGTGCTAGGAAAACTGAAAGGTCTGAAGGTGGATAAATAACCTGGACCAGATGGATTACACCCCAGAGTTCTGAAGGAGATAGCTGAAGAGATAGTGGAGGCGTTAGTGGTGATCTTTCAGGAATCACTGGAGTCAGGGAGGGTCCCAGAAGACTGGAAAATCGCTTATGTAACCCCGCTGTTTAAGAAGGGAGTGAGGCAAAAGACGGGAAATTACAGGCCGATTAGCCAGACCTCTGTTGTTGGTAAGATTTTAGAGTCCATTATTAAGGATGAGATTTCAGAATACTTGGAAGTGCATGGTAAAATCAGGCAAAGTCAGCATGGTTTCATCAAGGGGAGGTCATGCCTGACAAATCTATTAGAATTCTTTGAGGAGGTAACGAGCAGGTTAGACAAAGGAGAGCCAATGGATGTTATCTACTTGGACTTCCAGAAGGCCTTTGACAAGGTGCCGCACAGGAGACTGCTCAGTAAGATAAGAGCCCATGGTGTTAGAGGCAAGGTACTAGCATGGATAGAAGATTGGCTGTCTGGCAGGAGGCAGAGAGTGGGGATAAGGGGGTCCTTCTCAGGATGGCGGCCGGTGACTAGTGGAGTTCCGCAGGGGTCAGTGTTGGGATTACAACTTTTCACTTTATACATTAATGATCTAGATGAAGGAACTGAGGGCATTCTGGCTAAGTTTGCAGATGATACAAAGATAGGTGGAGGGAGAGGTAGTATTGAGGAGGCGGGGAGGCTGCAGAAGGATTTGGACAGGTTAGGAGAATGGGCAAAGAAGTGGCAGATGGAATACAACGTGGGGAAGTATGAGGTCATGCACTTTGGTAGGAAGACTAGAGGCATAGACTATTTTCTAAATGGGGAGAGAATTCAGAAATCTGGAGTGCAAAAGGACTTGGGAGTCCTAGTCCAGGATTCTCTTAAGGTTAACTTGTAGGTTGAGTCGGTAATTAGGAAGGCAAATGCAATGTTGGCATTTATTTTGAGAGGACTAGAATATAAAAGCAGGGATGTGTTGCTGAGGCTTAATAAGGCTCTGGTCAGACCACATTTAGAATATTGTGAGCAATTTTGGGCCCCGTATCTCAGGAAGGATGTTCTGGCCCTGGAGAGGGTCCAGAGGAGGTTCACGAGAATGAACCCAGGAATGAAAGGCTTAACATATGAGGAATGTTTGAGGACTCTGGGTCTATACTCGATGGAGTTTAGAAGGATGAGGGGGGATCTGACTGAAACTTACAGAATACTGAAAGGCCTGGATAGAGTGGACGTGGGGAAGATGTTTCCATTAGTAGGAGAGACTAGGACCCGAGGGCACAGCCTCAGAGTAAAGGGAAGACCTTTTAGAGCAGAGATGAAGAGAAACTTCTTTAGCCAGAGAGTGGTGAATCTATGGAATTCATTACCACAGAAGGCTGTGGAGGCCAGGTCATTGAGTGTACTTAAGAGCGAGATAGATAGGTTCTTGATTGGTAAGGGGATCAAAGGTTACGGGGAGAAGGCGGGAGAATGGGGTTGAGAAACTTATCAGCCATGATTGAATGGCGGAGCAGACTCGATGGGCCGATGGCCTAATTTCTGCTCCTATGTGTTATGGTCTAAGGTTCACTTGACTGATTTCTGGAAAGAGATGACTGACTCTTGCGGAGAGTTTAAGTACAATAGGTCTATATTCTCTGGAGTTCAGAAGAATGAGAGGTGATCTCATTAATGCATGTGAAGGCTTGACAGGGTAGACACTGAGAAGTTGTTTCCCCTGTCTGGGGCCTCTAGAACAAGGGGCACAGTTACAGAATAAAGGGCTGGCCATTTTGAACTGAGGAGGAAAAATGTCTTCGCTCAAAGAGTTGTGAATCTTTTGAATTCCCTACCCTAGAGAGCTGTGGGTGCTTAGTCATTGAGTGTGTTCCAGAGATTGATAGATTCTTGGACTCAGAATTAAGGGTTATGGGGTTGAAGTGTGAAGGTGGAGTTGACGTTGAAGATCAGCCATGATCGTATTGAATGGTGGAGGAGGCTCAACTGGTGGTAAAACCTTCTCCTGCTCCTGTTTCTGATGTTCTATTTCTTATTTATACCAAGGCCCCAACTCTCACCATCAATGAGTTAAGAAGATGCGAGTAACTGTACAATTCAAGGTGAAACAGGGAATTCTTCCGAGTGCCCTGGGGCAAACATTTCATAACATAAACCAACAGAACCCTAACTCCCAAACACTGCTGGACACCTCAGTCAGGGAATCCCAGCATTCCCACCATTGCCTCTTGGCAGAGGCCCACAGTTTGCAATGGACATACAGCTATCCCAGCATTCACAGAGTGGTAAAAGTCCTTTACTAGGAAGAAAGGTGAAATTATATTAATGGCAGGCCCAAAGCAACACCTTTACCATTTAAAGTAATTTAAAAAAATGTTTGAAAATATGGGGCAGGAGTTGGGACAGTGCAGCGCTCCCTCAGTACTGACCCTCTGACAGTGCAGCACTCCCCTCAGTACTGACCCTCCAACAGTGCAGCGCTCCCTCAGTACTGACCCTCTGACAGTGCAGCACTCCCCTCAGTACTGACCCTCCAACAGTGCAGCGCTCCCTCAGTACTGACCCTCCAACAGTGCAGCACTCCCTCAGTACTGACCCTCCAACAGTGCAGCACTCCTTCAGTACTGACCCTCTGACAGTGCAGCACGCCCTCAGTACTGACCCTCTGACAGTGCAGCGCTCCCTCAGTACTGACCCTCTGACAGTGCAGCGCTCCCTCAGTACTGACCCTCTGATAGTGCAGCACTCCCTCAATACTGACTCTCTGACAGTGCAGCACTCCCTCAGTACTGACCCTTTGACATTGCAGCGCTCCCTCAATACTGACCCTCTGACAGTGCAGCACTCCCTCAGTACTGACCCTCTGACAGTGCAGCACTCCCTCAATACTGACCCTCTGACAGTGCAGCACTCCCTCAATACTGACCCTCTGACAGTGCAGCATTCCCTCAGTACTGACCCTCTGACAGTGCAGCACTCCCTCAATACTGACCCTCTGACAGTGCAGCATTCCCTCAGTGCTGACCCTCTGACAGTGCAGCACTCCCTCAGTACTGACTGTGTGGTTGTTGGTTTGTATTTTTGGCTCAAATATCAGGAGTGAAACTTGAGCCCATAACTTTGCAACTCAGGGGTCAACGTGCTGCCATGTGTCATGACTGACAGCATCGATATGGAAACCACCAGACTCTGCATTTGTGCATCTGTTGTTTTTTTTATGTGTTTTTCATACTGCTCTTGATTTTCATAGCTTCAGCCCAATGACTGTGTTGGTAGCTTTGACTCATCCATGATCAAAGGGCCTTTCCCACACAGCACAGGCAGTGGTCTCTTCACATCACCCTAGCATCCTGGCACCCTGAAGCACACAGTTCCAGACATCCCTTTGAATAGGGCAATGCAGCCTGGGAGGTGCTCATTAGAGAGCCAAGATGTCTCTCCACTTGCAACCCATATTGGAGCAGGGAGATTGAAGGGGGTCTCCTAATTGGTAAAGTATCAGCTTCAACATTGGGGCAAAGACAGTGTATTGCTGGAGCTGATGGACCGCTTTCTGCTCTGCCTCAGAGATGATGCTGTGAAGTGACAGACCTTTACTGGCAGCAGGAGGATGGAGGTTCTGTATCTGCCACCGTGCGTGGGATCTGAGTGTGTGGAAAGCTGAGTGAGCTGTGAGTCAGTGCCGATAACTAACACGCTGCCACCCAATCTGTCATCATTCACCCAGAGGCTGCTCTAACTTTTAACGATTTACATCATTTTCCTTTGTCACCTAGACCGTTCCATTCAGTACACACAATTTCCCAGCAATTACCACTCCTCCATGCCTGACTCTCGATGCGGTACAGGTTCCACACACGCTGATTCTTACTGGGGTACGGGTCCTACACATATTGATTCTCACTGCGGTACAGGTCCTACACACACTGACTCTCACTGGGATACGGGTCCCACACACACTGACTCTCACTGGGGTACAGGTCCCACACACACTGACTCTCACTGGGGTACGGACTCCACACACACTGACTCTCACTGGGGTATGGGTCCCACACACTGACTCTCACTGGGGTACGGGTCCCACACACTGACTCTCACTGGGGTACGGGTCCCACACACACTGACTCTCACTGGGGTACAGGTGCCACACACATTGACTCTCACGGGGGTAGGGGTTCCACACACACACTGACTCTCACTGGGGTATGGGTCCCACACACTGATTCTCACTGGGGTACGGGTCCCACACACACTGATTCTCACTCGGGTGCGGGTCCTACACACACTGACTCTCACTGGGATACGTGTCCACACACACTGACTCTTACTGGGATACGTGTCCCACACACACTGACAATCACTGGGGTACGGGTCCCACACACACTGACTCTCACTGGGGTTTGGGTCCCACACACACTGACTCTCACTGGGGTACGGGTCCCACACACACTGACTCTCACTTGGGTACGGGTCCCACACACACTGACTCTCACTGGGGAACGGGTCCCACGCACACTGACTCTCACTGGGGTACGGGTCCCACACACACTGACTCTCACTGGGGTACGGGTCCCGCACACACTGACTCTCACTGGAGTACGTGTCCTGCACGCACTGACTCTCACTGGGGTACGGATCCCACACACACTGACTCTCACTGGGATATGGGTCCCACACACACTGACTCTCACTGGGGTACGGATCCCACACACACTGACTCTCACTGGGATATGGGTCCCACACACACTGACTCTCACTGGTGTACGGGTCCCACAGACTGATTCTCAATAGGGTACGTGTCCTAAACACACTGACTCTCACTGGGGTACGGATCCCACACACACTGACAATCACTGGGGTACGGATCCCACACACATTGAGTCTCACTGAGGTACGGGTCCCGCACACACTGTCTCTCACTGGGTTACAGGTTCTGCTCACACTGTCTCTCACTGGGGTGTGGGTCCCACACACACTGATTCCCACTGGGGTGTGGGTCCCACACACACTGATTCTCACTGGGTTACGGATCCCACAGACATTGACTCTCACCGGGGTACGGGTCCTACACATTCTGACTCTCACTGGGGTATGGGTCCCACACACACTGACTCTCACTGGGGTATGGGTTCCACACACACTGACTCTCTGGGGTACGGGTTCCACACACACTGACTTTCATTGGGGTACGGGTCCCACACACTGACTCTCAGTGGAGTACGGGTCCCACACATTGACTCTCACTCGGGTGCGGGTTCCACACACACTGACACTCACTCTCTCACTGGGGTACGTGTTCACACACACTGACTCTCACTGGGATACGTGCCCCACACACACTGACATTCACTGGGATACGTGTCCCACACACACTGACACTCACTGGGGTACGGGTCCCACACACACTGACTCTCACTGGGGTACGGGTCCCACACACACTGACTCTCACTGGGGTATGAGTCCCACACACACTGACACTCACTGGGGTACGGGTCCCACACACACTGACTCTCACTGGGGTATGGGTCCCACACACACTGTCTCTCACTGGGGTATGGGTCCCACACACACTGATTCTCACTGGGGTACGGGTCCCACACACACTGACTCTCACTGGGGTATGGGTCCCACACACACTGTCTCCCACTGGGGTATGGGTCCCACACACACTGATTCTCACTGGGGTACGGGTCCCACACACACTGATTCTCACTGGGGTACGGGTCCCACACACACTGTCTCTCACTGGGGTATGGGTCCCACACACACTGATTCTCACTTGGGTACGGGTCCCACACACACTGATTCTCACTGGGGTACGGGTCCCACACACACTGACTCTCACTGGGGTACGGGTCCCACACACACTGACTCTCACTGGGGTACGGGTCCCACACACACTGACTCTCACTGGGGTACGTGCCCACATACACTGACTCTCACTGGGGTACGGGTCCCACACACACTGACTCTCACTTGGAAGCAGGTTAATTTTTACAACAATCCAATGGTTTTGTGGGCATTATTAATGTTACATTTCATTCCAGATTTATTAATAATTGATTGGATTGAAATTCTCCCACCTGCCATGGTGGGATTTGGAAGCATTTCTCCAGAGCGTGTAGTCTGGTCCTCAGGATCCTGAGTCCATTAATGTAACCGCTGCACGGCGATCTCTTTCACCGAGCTGTGTCACAACCAGTACTGTCACTGCTGCTGGTGGTCAGTCCACCAGGCAGTGAGTGCTGCTGTAGAGCTGGAGCTTTGCAGAGATGGGCACTTGCCCTGATTTTGCAGGAGAATCCTGGAAAAGTGAATCGCTGCGTCAGGGAAATTAGGATTTGAAGGTTGAGGAGAGTGGTGGATGCAAGTTACCCAGGCCAGAGCTGAGTCAGCTAAATGGAGGTCAGCAAACACAATCCCTTTGCGGGTGTCATTTCTTGGGCCATGGAGCAGAACCCAGCTACACAATTCGGGTAATGAAATGTTGATCACCCCAGGCTGTGGTGGGACACTGAGTTTACTGAAGCACAGAGCCCCCGCCAGATGCACTTTTATCACCGAGCCGTCTATTTAACCCCAGGACACAGCCAGCACCATCCAGATGTCAACTCGGCTCAGAGCCAGCAAGCTCACCTTTGAATCTGAAGGCTCTCGGTTCAATAACTTGAGTGATATTCACGCTGACCCTCCACTGAAGTACTGAGGGAGCGCTGCGCTGTCGGAGGGTAATTGTTGAGGGAGTGCTGCGCTGTCGGAGGGTAATTGTTGAGGGAGTGCTGCACTGTCGGAGGGTAATTGTTGAGGGAGTGCTGCACTGTCGGAGGGTAATTGTTGAGGGAGTGCTGCGCTGTCGGAGGGTAATTGTTGAGGGAGTGCTGCACTGTCAGAGGGTAAGTTTTGAGGGAGCGCTGCACTGTCGGAGGATAAATGTAGAGGGAGTGCTGCACTGTCGGAGGGTAAGTGTTGAGGGAGTGTTGCACTGTCAGAGGATAAATGTTGAGGGAGTGCTGCACTGTCGGAGAGTCAGTGCTGAGGGAGCACTGCACTGTCCGAGTGTCAGTACTGAGGGAGTGCTGCACTGTCGGAGGGTCAGTGCTGAGGGAGTGCTGCACTGTCAGAGGGTCAGTACTGAGGGAGTGCTGTACTGTCGGAGGGTCAGTACTGTGGGAGCACTGCACTGTCAGAGGGTCAGTACTGAGGGAATGCTGCACTGTCGGAGGGTCAGTACCGAGGGAGTGCTGCACTGTTGGTGGGTCAGTACTGAGGGAGTGCTGCACTGTCGGAGGGTCAGCACTGAGGGAGTGCTGCACTGTCAGAGGGTCAGTACTGAGGGAGCGCTGCACTGTCGGAGGGTCAGCACTGAGGGAGTGCTGCACTGTCGGAGGGTCAGTTCTGAGGGAGCGCTGCACTGTCGGAGGTTCAGTACTCTGCGGGCGCTGCACTGTCGGAGGGTGAGCACTGAGGGAGTGCTGCACTGTCAGAGGGTCAGCACTGAGGGAGCACTGCACTGTTGGAGGGTCAGTACTGAGGGAGTGCCGCACTGTCAGAGGGTCAATATTGAGAGAGTGGGGCACTGTTGGATGTAAGATGAGATGAAATAGTGCCTTGTCTGTCCTGATTTTAATCGCTCCATTATTGGTGGCTGTCCATGCAGGTGCCTGAGTCCGACACTCTGGAATTCTCCCCCACAGCCTCTGCCCTCTCTCTCTTCCTCTTTATGGCATTCCTGAAAATTTCCTTTTCTGACCAAGATTTTTCTCACCTGCCCTAATATCTCCTTATGTGTCTCAGTGTCAAATTTTGCTTTATAATGACCCTGTGATTGCCTTAGAACAATGGGCCATGTGAAAGGTGCTGTATAAGTACAAGTTATTGTTAAATTGTGTCCTTATCTTCCACATAAAATCTGTGTTTTACAACTCATTGTTCACTACTCAAGGAAATTATGATATATCCCCTCTCTCCCCCCACCACTGCTCCACCAACATTGTGGGAGTTATGGTGATGTGGTGCTGCACGTGGGGAATGGTGAAGTGGGAGCGGGGGAGGGATAGTGGGGGAGTGGGAGTATCGAGGGGGAGTCGGGGAGGGGAGTGTGGGATGTGGGAGGAGGAGTGTGGGATGGGGAGTGGGGAGGGGAAGTGAGGGGAGTAGGCAATGGGAAGTGGGTGCTGACGAATGGGGAATGGGAGAGGGGGAGAGAGAGTAGGGATGAAGGTGGAGTGGGAGAAGGGTAGGGGGAGTGGGGAGGGTGAGTGGGCTTGGAAGTTGTGAGTGGGTTGCTCTGATGAGACTGAGAAACTGAACTCAATGTCTCCCCAGGCTTCACTCCAGCTGAATATGACTGACTGGAGACATTTAGCTCTGACGGTCATATTGTATACCCAGCCCCGCTGAGGGTATGAAGCTATTGGGCAGATCAAATACCAGTGGGCTGATCCACCATGAAGACCTCGCAGGCCACACATCTGGAATCACTGAACCTGGCCATTTCATTCTGTGCAGGTTGTCTATTCCCAAACTGTCCAGCTTCCTTTGACCTCAGGACCTGGGTCAGATGTCAGAAGGAGTTCAGCTGGAAGGTACAGATGGGCTAGTTCCCTCAAAACCTGCAATCTCCACATTAATATATTTTTAAAAATACATCCTTTCATGGGATCTGGGCATTGTTGGCGAGACCACTGTTTGTTGCCATCCCGAATTGCCCTGGAGCAGAGCAGAGTGGCTTGCTAGGCCATTTCTGGGGGCAGTTACTAGTCAAACACATCGCTGTGGGTCTGGAGTTACATGTAGACCAGACCGGATAAGGACAGCAGATTTCCTTCCCTAAAGGGCATTAGTGACTCAGATGGGGTTTTATGACAATTGATGATAGTTTCATGATCACTGTTACTGAGACTAGCTTTCAATTCCTGATTTTATTCATTACATTCAAATTAACCAGCTGCCGTTGTGGGATTTGAACCCATGTCCTCATAGCATTAACCTTTGACACTCCCACGATGCCACCACCTCCCCCACATTAATGCTGTCATACTCGTAGCAGCTCTGGATGGAAATTCAAGCACTCCATCTCTCACCTCCTGATTTGGAGAGTTTCCTGAGCTTGGTCAATATCTGTAAACATGTCTCTTAAATTCGACTCCCCACTAGGTTTGGCTGTGGCACTGTGTAGTGGGTGATTTGCAAAGGGACCTCCAGCTACTGCTCCTTAATCACATCACAAAAAACAGCTACTGTCCCTGGGGACCTTGGATATATACATTGTTGTGCTCCAGGCTTCAACGCAGAGGAATACAATTCATCTGACATCAACTCCCTCTCAAGTTGTGGTTCCCATGAAAAATATATGAGTTGAGTAAAGGCTGAAAAAGGTTCTGTTTTAACTTGCCTTCCTGATGCTGCACAAAGTTCTTCATCAAGAGCTTTCGCAATATCCACCATTTCAACAATATCAGCTCGGATGTCAGTCCTGGCAGATGGAACATTGGCAGAGCTTCTCTTAGATTCGATACAGAGTAAAGCTCCCTCTACACTGTCCCCATCAAACACTCCCAGGATAGGTACAGCATGGGGTTAGATACAGAGTAAAGCTCCCTCTACACTGTCCCCATCAAACACTCCCAGGACAGGTACAGCACAGGGTTAGATACAGAGTAAAGCTCCCTCTACACTGTCCCCATCAAACACTCCCAGGACAGGTACAGCACGGGGTTAGATACAGAGTAAAGCTCCCTCTACACTGTCCCCATCAAACACTCCCAGGACAGATACAGCACGGGGTTAGATACAGAGTAAAGCTCCCTCTACATTGTCCCCATCAAACACTCCCAGGACAGGTACAGCACAGGGTTAGAAACAGAGTAAAGCTCCCTCTACACTGTCCCCATCAAACACTCCCTGGACAGGTACAGCACGGGGTTAGATACAGAGTACCCTCTACACTGTCCCCATCAAACACTCTCAGGACAGGTACAGCACAGGGTTAGATACAGAGTAAAGCTCCCTCTACACTGCCTCCTGAAAAGTGCATGAACTCCAGCGACCAAAGAAATATTTTGTGATATTTTCCATCTTCCACCCCTCATCTATAGTCAAACAACCAATTTTTCTGTAAGATTCTGACTGAAGTAGGGTCTGTCTTAGTGCCACTTGGGGTGATGGGCAGCTGAAAGGTTTTGTGCTGAAACCTTTGTGGGTTCAGCGAGTGTAGGGTTAGGGTTATTGTTAGGTGCTGGGGCAAGCTTAGGTAGGGTTAGGACGTTAGGGTTTATAAGTCTCAGGCACATTGATTAGGAGTTAGGGTTATGTTTTGGGTATTTGGGTTAGGGTTAGCATGTCAGGCTTAGGGTTACCATGTTAAGGTTATAGTTATGGTGTTAGGGTTAAGGTTAGGGCTAGGGCATTAGGGTTAAGGCATTGGGGTTAGAGTTAGAGTGTTAGGTTTAGGGTGTTAGGGTATTAAAGTTAGATGTAGGGTATTAGGGTTAAGGTTAAGGTGTTGGGGTTAGGCTGTTAAGATTAGGGTTAGGGTCAGGGTATTAGGATTAGGGTGTTAGGGTTAGGGTGTTATGTATATTAAAGTTAGTGGTAGGTTATTAGGGTTGGGGTTAAGGTGTTGGGGCTAGGGTGTTGCAGTATTAAGGCTAGGGTTAGGATGTTAGGGTTAGGGCCATAATGTTAGGATTAGGGATTTAGGTGTTAGGGTTAGGTTCAGGGCATTAGGGTTCATGTTAAGGTTAGTGTGTTAGGGTTAGGGTATTAGGGGTACATTTAGGGGGTTAATGTTAGGATCTATAAGTCTTGGATACAAAGATTGGGAGTCAAGAATGGAGTAATTAGGATTAGTTTTGAATTTAATGTTAGGGTTAGAGAGTTAGGGTTAGGGTTAGAGGTTCATGTTAGGATATTAAGGTTACAGTTAAGGTGTTAGTGTTAGGATCTGTGAGTGTTAGGTAGAGGTTGTGAGTCAGGGGTGGAGACATTAGGGTTAGGGTTGGGTTTAGGGTTAGGGTTAGGGTTGGGTTCAGGATTAAGGTTAGGATTAGGGTTGGGGCGCATTAGGGTTAGGGTTAGGTTTAGGTTTAACGTTGGGATTAGAGTTAGGGTTAGCATGTTAGGGTTACAGTTAGGAAGTTAGTTTTAGGATCTGTGAGGCTTGGGTACAGAGATTGGGAGTCAGGGGTGGAGACAGTGTTCGCTCGATGTGCTTTCGCTGTTCCTGAAATGGGAAGTGATGATGGAATCTAACCTTCCATTCCTGCTCAGTTCAAATAATCAACTTTCTGATGTGCACCGTGAAGGTTGGATTAAGATTTATTATGTAGGATCAACGGTTATGAGAATTGATGATTGAGGAGGTGGGTGGAACGTTACGGACCACAGACCCTGGCAATGGAGCGGAGCAAAGCTTGATTCTCTCACGACTTTAATAGGGCTGATTTGTTTCACTGACAGGCCAGGGAATTTAACAGCAGACTGATTTGGACTCGGAACAGAAGCAGAACACAATCATTGGGACTTGCTTAAATGTAATATAAACAGCAGCAGCTAAATGGAAAAAAGTGCCTTTCGCCAGCAATCGTGGCCATGGCAACCGTTAATACTTGCTGTCAGCAAAACACACTTTGGGGATGTGGCTGGAAAGATTTAACCCCACAAGGGGCTAAAACCCAATCAGAAGCAAGCAATTGCTAACAGAAACATTGCTCCTTTGTCAGAATTGTTTATAGTTTCTACAGAAAGGATTGAAAGAAGCTGCAGTGAAGATTAGGTGAATATACAAAGAGGTCTGGTGAATCCAACCGGGGATTTTCAGAGTTTACAGATTGTAGATAGAGAGACCATTTCTATCTCACTGACACACTAAAGCACTTCCCAGGCAATGAATTACGTTTGAAGTGAAGTTACTGTGGTTTTGTCGGAAACATGGCAGCCATCTGAGGCACAGCAAGATCCCGCCAACAACAATGACAAGCTGATCTGACTTATGATGTTGGCTGAGGGATGAATATTGTCCAGGGAGAACTCTCCTGCTCTTCTTCAAAATAGTGCCATGGGACTTTTTACATCCACATGACACTTATGTTCAGCTTCCTATCCTAAAGCTAGGACCACTTAAAATATAAACACGCTGTATTGCACTGAAGTGTCTGCCTCAATGTTGGGATCAACTCTCATGTTGGGACCCAGTTCCATTGGTGCTAGTGACCCTTTGGTCAGTTATTGTGCAAAGGGAAGGAAAGATCAACTGCAATTAATATCATGACAGCATTGGACTGAATAGGCAGACTACAACTGTGTTTATTGCATTTGGAGGTGTACACTTGTAATGTGTATCTCTGAAAATAAATAATTAAAAATGTGTGTAAAGATTGGCTCTATCCTGTTCTTCACCAACTAGCTCTCTGGAATAGAACATGTGGCTCCATTGGAAAAAAAACAGCCCAAGCAAAACCAATGTCAATGTAGGTAAAGGTAAAAACCCTCTGATGGCTGAAGTCATATCTGATAGTGACGGTTATAAGAGACCCAGTTATTACAGCCCAGTCCCAGATTCAACCATCTTCAGCTGCTTCGTCAATGGCATTCCCCTCCCATCATCAAGTCACCATTGGGCATGTTCACTAATGATTGAAAAATGTTTGGTTTTATTTATATTTCTCTGACAATGACACAATGTATTTCAGGCTACAGCAAGACCAGGACAATGTCCTGGCTTGGGCTGACAGGTGGAAATTCTATTCATGTCACTTAAGGGACAGGCACTGACCAAATTGAACAATAGAAAGGTTACACACATTTTGTCTGACCTGCAGGAGTCCAGTCCCTTAATATCTTGGGGTCATCACTGACCAGAACCTTTGTCAGACAATCCACGTCAACGCTATGCCTACAAAATCAGGTTAGTGGATATCCTGTGGAGATTGGCCCATCTTATGACCCCTCAAAGCCTGTCCACCACCTACAAGGCACAAGTCAGGAGTGTGATGGAATACTCCCCACTTGCCTGGATGAGTGCAGCTCCAACAACACTCAAGAAGCTTGACAGCGTGCAGGACAAAGCAGCCTGCTTGACTGGAAATCCACAAACATTCACTCCCTCACCACCACTGACGCACAGTAGCAGCAGTGTGTACCATCTACAAGATGCACTGCAGCAACTCACCAAGACTTCTTAGACAGCACTAGAAGGACAAGGGCAGCAGATAGATGGGAACACCACCACCTGGAAATTCCCCTCCAAGCCACTCAACATTCTGACTTGGAAATATATCGCCGTTCCTTCACTGTTGCCAGGTCAAAATCCTGGAACTCCCTCCCTAACATCACTATGGGTGTACCTACACAACACGAACTGCAGAGGTTCAAGAAGGCAGCTCACCGCCATCTTCTCAAGGGCAATTAGGCATCGCCTAGCCAAAAATGTCCAAATCCTAAGACATATGAAAGCTATAAGAACACAGTAAACATTTGTCCATGATTATCAGCAACAGTGATTTTGTCATTAATGTTTGTTACTTGTTGAAAAAATTATTGAAAACCCATTAAGTAAACAAAGAAAGAAGAGCACAAAATGATGGTTTGCAGGAACACTGGGTTCTAAATTAGTCTTCTATGATCATGCATCACTGGCCCAATTTCTATTCAGCCCAATTTAAATTGGATGAAGTTCAAAACAGGCTCTAATGCAATGCATCAGTCAAGAGAAATATATACTTGATAGGAACATAGAAACAGGACGAACTTCATGCACCCACATTTTCCTCATATCTCTCAATACTTTATGTTAACAAAAATATATTGAGGGGACTATGACCTCACCCGATATATTTTTTATAAAATAGATATAGATATCCTCATGACTATTTCTAAAATTTTAAAAACTGAACAAAGTTCTTTTAAAGTGGCTGAATCTACGTCTGTCCGTGACCCTTGAACAAGAGGGACTGCCTGGCAGTATCGAAGAAACTTGCACCTTGTTATCCCTGAAGAGACACTAATGAACCTCCTGTGGGCTGCACAGACTAAATTCAAAGGGAACCATGCAAAGGCCATCTGCATTTCTAACCCAAGTTGGCCAACCAGAGTCTACTCATCTGCTAGGACAAAGGGCCCAGCAACCTTCCTTTCAATTCTTAATGGCTGAGGCATTTAACAATGTCGGGAACCCAGATGAGGGATACAAATCCTTGTCAAAGACAATGTGGTGTGGTGGGAGTCATGTGAATTGAAACTCTAGCTTGTGGAGCCCATAAAATTGCCTTGCTGTACTGCAAAGTAATTTTACCATCTAACTAGCAGCATCACAGAAAAGGAGCTCTGCCCAGATTGAATAGCTGGCCACATCTACATCGTTTCTGCTGGAACTTCTGTACCATCGCCTACAAGACTGATTCACCTCTGCATGCCTATCTCAACACGTGAAGTCAAATCCACCGGAGAAGTGAATTATACAGCATTGTTTTTCAACCTGCCAAACTCTGCAGGACCACCTCACTGCACATTGATTCTGGAATCTGGAATCCACGTGAAACACCACTTCTTTTCTCTGTGGACTCTGCACTGTAAATATGTCTTTCTCTATCCTTCACTTACCATATGAATGCAAAGGGGGCCACATTGCAACGCCCCCCCACCCACCCCACCGCAAAGAAAAACCATCCGACCAGCTTTTCAATAACAGGTTTCGAGGCATGGTTTTCTTGTAAAGCCATAAACCAGCCCGTGACCCTTTTGCAAACAGTCCACCAGGGTCAAGAGCTTTCCAGTTTCTTTAAAACTGCTTCATTACCTTTACTTGTAAAATGCTGTCTTTTCCAGGAACAGCAGCAACCAGCAATAACCCTTTCAGGAATAATGTCTTTGAGAAAACACAAATTCTTCCAGAATGGTCTTAATCCCTGAAGATGAACCATTTTCCATGATTGAAATGTTTATGACACCAATGAGTGTTTGATGGGGACCGTGTAGAGGGAGCTTTACTCTGTATCTAAACCTGTGCTGTACCTGTCCTGGGAGTGTTTGATGGGGACGGTGTAGAGGGAGCTTTACTCTGTATCTAACCCTGTGCTGTACCTGTCCTGGGAGTGTTTGATGGGGGACGGTGTAGATGGAGCTTTACTCTGTATCTAAGCCCGTGCTGTACCTGTCCTGGGAGAGTTTGATGAGACAGTGCAGAATGAGCATTACTCTGTATCTAACCCCATGCTGTACCTGTCCTGGGAGTATTTGATGGGGACAGTGTAGAGGGAGCTTTACTCTGTTTCTAACCCTGTGCTGTACCTGTTCTGGGAGTGTTTGATGAGGACAATGTGGAGGGAGCTTTACTCTGTATCTAATCCCATGCTGTATCTGTCCTGGGAGTGTTTGATGGGGACAGTGTAGAGGGAGCTTTACTCTGTATCCAACCCCGTGCTGTACATGTCCTGCGATTATTTAATGGGGACGGTTAGGAGGGAGCTTTACTCTGTATCTAACCCTGTGCTGTAACTGTCCTGGGAGTCTTTAATGGGACAGTGTAGAGGGAGCTTTACTCTATATCTAACTCCGTGCTGTACCTATCCTGGGAGTGTTTGATGGGGACAGTGTAGAGGGAGCTTTACTCTGTATCTAACCCCATGCTGTACCTGTCCTGGGATTGTTTGCTGAGGATAGTGTAGAGGGAGCTTTATTCCCAATCTAACCACGTGCTGTACCTGTCCTGGGAGCGTTTGATGGGGACAGTTTAGAGAGAGCTTTACTCTGTATTTAACCCCGTGCTGCACCTGTCTTGGGAGTGTTTGATAGGGACTCTGTCGAGGGAGCTTTACTCTGTATCTAACCCCATGTTATACCTGTCCTGAGAGTATTTGATGGGGACAGTGTAGAGGGAGCTTTGCTCTGTATCTATCCCCGTGCTGTACCTGTCCTGGGAGTGTATGATGGGGACAGTGTAGAGGGGGCTTTACTATGTTTCTAACCCCGTGCTGTACCTGTTCTGGGAGTGTTTAATGAGGACAATGTGGAGGGAGCTTTACTCCGTATCTAACCCCGTGCTGTACCTGTCCTGGGAGTGTTTGATGGGGGCAGTGTAGAGTGAGCTTTACTCTGTATCTAACCACGTGCTGTGCCTGTCCTGGGAGTGTTTGATGGGGACAGTGTAGAGGGAGCTTTACTCTGTTCTAACCCCGTGCTGTACCTGTCCTGGGAGTGTTTGATGGGGACAGTGTAGAGGGAGCTTTGTTCTGTATCTAATCCCGTGCTGTACCTGTCCTGGGAGTGTTTGATGGGGACAGTGTATAGGGAGCTTTACTCTGTATCTAACCCCGTACTGTACCTGTCCTGGGAGTGTTTGATGGGGACAGTGTAGGGGGAGCTTTACTCTGTATCTAACCCCGTGCTGTACCTGTCCTGGGAGTGTTTGATGGGGACAGTGTAGAGGGAGCTTTACTCTGTTCTAACCCCGTGCTGTACCTGTCCTGGGAGTGTTTGATGGGGACAGTGTAGAGGGAGCTTTAATCTGTATCCAACCCCATGCTGTACATGTGCTGCGATTATTTAATGGGGACGGTGAGGAGGGAGCTTTACTCTCTATCTAACCCCGTGCTGTACCTGTCCTGGGAGTGTTTGATGGGGACAGTGTAGAGGGAGCTTTACTCTATATCTAACTCCGTGCTGCACCTATCCTGGGAGTCTTTAATGGGACAGTGTAGAGGGAGCTTTACTCTATATCTCACTCCGTGCTGTACCTGTCCTGGGAGTGTTTGATGGGGACAGTGTAGAGGGAGCTTTACTCTGTATCTAACCCCGTGCTGTACCTGTCCTGGGAGTGTTTGATGGGGACAGTGTAGAGGGAGCTTTACTCTGTATCTAACCCCGTACTGTACCTGTCCTGGGAGTGTTTGATGGGGACAGTGTAGAGGGAGCTTTACTCTGTATCCAACCCCATGCTGTACATGTGCTGCGATTATTTAATGGGGACGGTGAGGAGGGAGATTTACTCTGTATCTAACTCCGTGCTGTAACTGTCCTGGGAGTCTTTAATGGGACAGTGTAGAGGGAGCTATACTCTATATCTAACCCCATGCTGTACCTATCCTGGGAGTGTTTGATGGGGACAGTGTAGAGGGAGCTTTACTCTGTATCTAACCCCATGCTGTACTTGTCCTGGATTGTTTGCTGAGGATAGTGTAGAGGGAGCTTTATTCCCAATCTAACCACGTGCTGTGCCTGTCCTGGGAGCGTTTGATGGGGACAGTGTAGAGGGAGCTTTACTCTGTATCTAACCCCGTGCTGTGACTGACTGCTTATGGAAGTGTTCCAGTCCTTTGTTCTTACGCTTTCCTGTGAAGCGTAGAGACTGTTAAAGAGAGGACAGCAGGAGTGACACAGCAAGTTGTATAGTCCTCCTAAAGAGATGGCTTGGTATTTATATAATTAGATGTTTGCCTGAGTGGAACTTTAATGGTGTAACAAAGGAATGATTGATCGGACTAGATGCCATTAGATTTAGATATGAAAGATTGGAAGGGCTGAGTTTTTGGAGCCAGTGCAGTGAGTTATTCAGCAAACACACTGTTCAAATCATCTGCTACTTCTGTCTTCCCCATGGTTAGTGAAATGCTACATTTTCAATCTTCCCGTGTTCAGTGTTGAGCTCATTAACTGAAATAAGCAGAAAATTCATTGCCCCATGCTGGCTCTTCAGCTGCAAGGCCAGCACACTCGGAGTCAGCAGCATCAGCTTGTCAAAATCTATCCTAAAGACACTCCCTTAGTGCAGCAGCTCACGCACATTCCCAGACTCTGAATGCGAAAAATCGTCACCTCCCTTGACCCCTCTTCCCTCTGATAATCGAAATAAAAAAATTGAAGTAACCTCAATGGCTGATTCTGAAACATTCTCACTGCTTCTTGAAAGATTCCTGTTCAGCACCATGGACCTCAGCGTTCACTCGACAAAGAATTCTTCCGAAAACACAAACGGTACATTCGCTCCCACAGTTCATGACACACTCTCCACACCCTTTAATATCCCTCCCAGTTTAATCCCACTCTCCCCCTCACTCCCCACACCCTTTAATATCCCTCCCAGTCTAATCCCACTCTCCCCCTCACTCCCCACACCCTTTAATATCCCACCCAGTCTAATCCCACTCTCCCCCTCACTCCCCACACCCTTTAATATGCCTCCCAGTCTAATCCCACTCTCCCCCTCACTCCCCACACCCTTTAATATCCCACCCAGTCTAATTCCACTCTCCCCCTCACTCCCCACACCCTTTAATAGCCCACCCAGTCTAATCCCACTCTCCCCCTCACTCCCCACACCCTTTAATATCCCACCCAGTCTAATCCCACTCTCCCCCTCACTCCCCACACCCTTTAATATCCCACCCAGTCTAATTCAACTCTCCCCCTCACTCCCCACACCCTTTAATATCCCACCCAGTCTAATCCCACTCTCCCCCTCCCTCCCCACACCCTTTAATATCCCACCCAGTCTAATCCCACTCTCCCCCTCACTCCCCACATCCTTTAATATCCCACCCAGTCTAATCCCACTCTCCCCCTCACTCCCCACACCCTTTAATATCCACCCAGTCTAATCCCACTCTCCCCCTCACTCCCCACACCCTTTAATATCCCACGCAGTCTAATTCCATTCTCCCCCTCACTCCCCGCACCCTTTAATATCCCACCCAGTCTAATCCCACTCTCCCCCTCACTCCCCACACTCTTTAATATCCCACCCAGTCTAATCCCACTCTCCCCCTCACACCCCACACCCTTTAATATCCCACCCAGTCTAATCCCACTTTCCCCCTCACTCCCCACACCCTTTAATATCCCACCCAGTCTAATCCCACTCTCCCCCTCACTCCCCACACCCTTTAATATCCCACCCAGTCTAATCCCACTCTCCCCCTCACTCCCCACACCCTTTAATATCCCACCCAGTCTAATCCCACTCTCCCCCTCACTCCCCACACCCTTTAATATCCCACCCAGTCTAATCCCACTCTCCCCCTCACTCCCCACACCCTTTAATATCCCACCCAGTCTAATCCCACTCTCCCCCTCACTCCCCACACCCTTTAATATCCCACCCAGTCTAATCCCACTCTCCCCCTCACTCCCCACACCCTTTAATATCCCACCCAGTCTAATCCCACTCTCCCCCTCACTCCCCACACCATTTAATATCCTACCCAGTCTAATCCCACTCTCCCCCTCACTCCCCACACCCTTTGATATCCTACCCAGTCTAATCCCACTCTCCCCCTCACTCCCCACACCCTTTAATATTCCACCCAGTCTAATCCCACTCTCCCCCTCACTCCCCACACCCTTTAATATCCCACCCAGTCTAATCCCACTCTCCCCCTCACTCCCCACAACCTTTAATATCCCACTCAGTCTAATCCCACTCTCCCCCTCACTCCCCACACCCTTTAATATCCCACCCAGTCTAATCCCACTCTCCCCCTCACTCCCCACACCCTTTAATATCCCACCCAGTCTAATCCCACTCTCCCCCTCACTCCCCACACCCTTTAATATCCCACCCAGTCTAATCCCACTCTCCCCCTCACTCACCACACCCTGTAATATCCCACCCAGTCTAATCCCACTCTTCCCCTCACTCCCCACACCCTTTAATATCCCTCCCAGTCTAATCCCACTCTCCCTGCCCATCCCCCACACCCTTTAATATCCCACCCAGTCTAATCCCACTCTCCCCCTCACTCACCACACCCTGTAATATCCCACCCAGTCTAATCCCACTCTTCCCCTCACTCCCCACACCCTTTAATATCCCACCCAGTCTAATCCCACTCTCCCTGCCCATCCCCCACACCCTTTAATATTCCACCCAGTCTAATCCCACTCTCCCCCTCACTCACCACACCCTGTAATATCCCACCCAGTCTAATCCCACTCTTCCCCTCACTCCCCACACCCTGTAATATCCCACCCAGTCTAATCCCACTCTTCCCCTCACTCCCCACACCCTTTAATATCCCATCCAGTCTAATCCCACTCTCCCCGCCACTCCCCACACCCTTTAATATCCCACCCAGTCTGATCCCACTCTCCCCCTCACTCCCCACACCCTTTAATATCCATCCAGTCTAATCCCACTCTCCCCCTCACTCCCCACACCCTTTAATATCCCACCCAGTCTAATCCCACTCTCCCCCTCACTCCCCAAACCGTTTTATATCCTACCCAGTCTAATCCCACTCTCCCCCTCACTCCCCACACCCTTTAATATCCACCCAGTCTAATCCCACTCTCCGCCTCACTCCGTATACCCTTTAATATCCCACCCAGTCTAATCCCACTCTCCCCCTCACTCCCCAACCCCTTTAATATCCACCCAGTCTAATCCCACTCTCCCCCTCAGCCCCCACACCCTTTTCTCTTTGTCAGCAATTCTCTTTGACTAGAGTTTGTGACCTCAAACCCCACATTCTGATGGCTAGGTGTATAAAAACATTTTTTAATCACTCCTATAATTTGATTTGTGATTATTTGAAATATCTGCCCCACCTTCATGTCCAACTGATCAATGGGGCCAACCTCTGACTATTTAGCCCCTTGCAATCTTTCCTAATGCAAACTCCCACAACAGGGTCACTTTTAACCTTGGCGACTCCTGTGACAAGAGTTCTAATTTCTCAATTCCTTCTTCGTAAGTAATGTATAACCACTTAATTTCAGATAATTTCCATGATTTTAGACTGTTTAGCTCCACTGCAGCAGGAACCTTGACTCTTGTTAACTCCAAGTTCCTTGAATTGACAGATGGGTCACCGAATGACTGTGACTTGATGCCTCTGCCCTCCAAACCTGGCCCCTGGCACCGAGTGGGTCCATTTCTAATTGGTTTCATTGGGTTTTCTTATGCATCAAACATGACTGAGTATAGTCAGGGCGGCCAGAGAGCACCAATTAAGGTGGAAGATGTTGAGTGCTTCACTCAATCAGCCTTATCTTCAATTCCGTACAGCAATGTAGGAATGAAACTTTTAACGATTCAATCATTGACATAAGGGACAGTCTCAAAATTCCCTCACTCATCTCAAATGAATAAAATAACTTTACAGTTATAGTTTACCTTATCAGGCCACTCTGAAATATTTCAAACTGTTTCGTGTACAATGAGGTGTAGTCATTGTTGTCGTTTAGGGAAATCCAGATCCATTTTCTCCGAAGGTCCCGCACACAGTGACTGAGTTGAACAACAGTCAGCTTTTGGTGCTGTTGGTTGGGGGAAGCATTGTTGGCCTCAGGTCATTGGTTCAGAATCACCTTGTTCTTCTTCCAATAGTACTGCACATTTAGATCACACCAAAACAGGCATCTCAGCCAATGCTGCACTCCCATTGTCCTGCTCTGGGATGATAGTCTAGGTTCCACAATGCAGTCCTTGGGGCTTGAATCCATGACCTCTTAATTCAGAGGAATGAGTACACTTAACTGAGACAAACTTGCACACGGCCTGTTAGTCCTCTCAGCTCAGAGTCTGGTACCAGCTGGGGGGGGGGATCAGCCTGCTTTTCGATCCTTCAAAACAGCTAATATTTCTCTTTTCTTGTACATTCCTGGATATCAGATTTTCAGATTTCTATCTCTTTATTTTTTCTTGTTAGTTTTTTCTGAGAATATGTATTTATGATTTTTTTTTCTTTATTCTTTCATGGGATGTTGGCATCGCTGACAAGGTCAGCATTTGTTGCCCATCCCTAATTGCCCTTGAACTGAGTGGCTTGGTAGGCCATTTCAGAGGGCAGCTAAGAGTCAACCATACTGCTGTGGGTTTGGAGTCACATGTAGGCCAGACCAGGTAAGGATGGCAGATTTCCTTCCCTAAAGGACATTAGTGAACCAGATGGGTTTTTACAACAATCGATGATGGTCATCGTTACTGAGACTAACTTTATACTCCTGATTTATTAACCAAATTCAAATTCCACCAGCTGCCATGGTGGGATTTGAACCCATGTCCCCAGAGCATTAGCCTGAGTTTCTGGTTACTCGTCCTTCTTCTCTGTCTTAGGCTGTCCCTAGGGGTCGAGGATGACTTGCTTCCACACTAAAAATTAGTTCTCAGGTGGCTGAAGAGTCCAGTGCATGACCCACAGTCTCTGTCACAGGTGGGGCAGATGATGGCAGGGGGAGTGGGTGGGTGGGGTGCCCTTGTGTAATCAAGTGTGTCTGATTTTCTCCATTCCCTTCTGACTCAGACTGAGATTCACTCCTGAGAGATTGATCCCAGAATTAATACCCTTCACAAATGGGGAAAGGGTTTCAACGCAGTATTGAAATGAGGCTGGGGTTATAAATAATTCCCGTTCCTGATTGGGATTCAGTGGTGGAAAGTGCATACATTGAATAGGAACATAGGGATAGAAGGAAACCATTCAGCCCCTCGAACCTGCCCCTCCATTAATTACATCTGCATCTCAGTTCCATTCACCTGTCATTGCTCCCTGTTCCTTGATACCCTGACCCAACAAAAATCTGCCAATCTCGGTCTTGAATATTTTAACTGACCCTTAACCTCGATAGGTTTTTGGGAGCATGAGTTCCAGATTTCCACTAACTTTTAGGTGCTTCCTAACATCACCCCTATTAAACACTTTTAATGTTTGAATATTTTGCTTAAAATGACCTTTAATCTTCCATATTCGAGGGGATACAAATCTCGTCAAATACTCACACACTTCAGGAAGGTTTCAGGTTTCATAGAATTACTTAGAATTTACAGCACAGAAATGGGCCATTCAGTCCATCTAGCCCGTGCTGACCTTTCTACTCCATGTGAGCCTCCTCCCACCTTATTTCATCTCACCCAATTAACATATCCTTCTATTCCTTCCTCCTTCATATGTTTATCCAGCCTCAACCGCTCCCTGTGGGAGCAAGTTCCACATTCTCCCCATCCTCTGGGTGAAGGAGTTTCTCCTGAATTCCCGATTGGATTTATTAGGGACTCTCTTGTATTGATGGCCACTAGCTTTGGAATTCACCACAAGTGGAGGCATTTTTCTATGTCTAAGTTGTATTTTATTTTTTTATGGCCTTACCAAGCCGCATCGCTATTTTTATTGATTTGTTTATCTAAATCCCATATCCCTTTATTCTTCTACCCCATTTTGACTCACATTTGCTCAGGGCTATGTGGCCTCCTTATTTATCCTGTCAAAATGTATCACCTCACACAGTGAACTTCATTTGCCAATTACGTGCCAATTATGTAAATGTATTCATTTTTCCTAAAGCTTGTTACATTCTCCTCAGTATTAACCACACCCTACTTTGGTCTTGCTGGCATATTTTCAATTTGTACTTCTGATTAATATAAATGGTGAACAACAGTTTTCTAAGCTCCAATACTTGTGTAAAGCCATTTCTCACCTTTTCCCAATCTAAGTAACTACCCTTAACCCCTACTCATTATTTTGTGTTTTGTAGTCTGCTTTCTGTCCATTCTGCTACCTGCCCCTGACTCTACACGCTCTTCCCTTAGCCATGTGCTTACCATGTGGTACCTTATGAAGGACCTTTTGAAAATCCAGATATGTTACATCTACTGCATTACCCTTATCTACCCTTTCTGTTACTTTTTCAAAGAATTCAATAAGATTGGTGAAGCATGACGTTCCCTTTTAAAAGCCATGCTGATGACTCTTCATTATATTTTCATTTTCTAGATCTTTTTCCACTACATTTTTGTACGAAATTTTGCAATTTGGAGTAAAACTTTTAGATTCATTCTTGTAATAGTCTTGGCAGGAGAATTGCAGAAAAGTTTTTTATAAATTTATAAAATATTTATATTCACAAAATGAATGTTGTTTTTTTCACAGTTTCA
Organism: Cetorhinus maximus; assembly: GCF_964194155.1. NCBI lineage: Eukaryota > Metazoa > Chordata > Chondrichthyes > Lamniformes > Cetorhinidae > Cetorhinus > Cetorhinus maximus. The sequence continues at coordinate 24,837,873 of NC_135888.1, forward strand.
AAGGATTATGGGCTGCCAGAGAGTCTCTGATACATTATTAATCAACTTTTTTATTCTGCTGCTCCATTCTTTTTATAGTTTAGAAAAGCAAATCAAATATTCAGTAAACAGCAGTTTTTAATCTTGGGGACTCATTAGAACTGACAGGAATAAGAAAAGATCTTTGCGCTATCAAAACCCAACCTTCTCGTTCCCCCAAACCTCCTGGTGAAATCGATCCCTCTAGTCCCCCAACTTCCCATTTAAAACCCATCTCTCTGGTGGTCCCCACCATCATCTTCTCAGGGGCAATTAGGGATGAGCAACTAATGCTGGCCTAGTGACACCCACTTTCCAGGAATGAATCCCTAATTACCCTTGAGAAGATGATGGTGGGGACCACCAGGGAGAGGGGTTCTAATCGGGAAGTTGGGAGACTAGAGGGATCGATTTCACCAGGAGTTTTGGGGGAACGAGAAGGTTGGGTTTTGATAAGCGCAAAGATCTTTTCTTATTCCTGTCAGTTCTAATGACTCCATACACATTCACCCACTCACCCTCACTCACTCCCATACTCACTCACACATCCAGACTATTTAACCTCCAACTTTCTCTCTCTCCCTCTCTTCAGTATACGGTACAATCTCACAGGGAGATGATCAATCAAACTATTTTGATTCTGGCTCACTCTTTACAGTTTATCAGGAACATCACCCACAAAACACTTCACCCCAATTCCAAACTCTAATAATCTAAGAAAGCTGCCGGTGTTGTTTGATGTATAATTGATGCTGTGTTTGATCACTAACAGGTTTGTGGGCGATGTCGTGTGAAGTACAATGAATAATTCAGTACTGCCGTACAGCTTTCAACCAAATCAATTTTTAGTCTAAAACACATGGGACAGACTGTGAGAGGAGAAGAAGAATTTGTTCTCTGTAACATTTTCTGACATGTTTATTCTATGTTGAACAAATAGGGGTCATACCAGAGATGGCGGATCCGAAACACTCAGATCTGATCATCTTCTCACTGATCTTTCATTCAAACTCAAGATTGAAATAGGCAGCAGTACCTGACGATGTAGATACTGTGGCCACACTATGTGATGATCATGCCCAATTTCTCCCTCAGTGTCAATGATAATGTGTCAGGCTTTGTGATCTGTTTATTGGTGTTTGTTGGTGGTTGTGGTAGGGAGCAGAGGGTTGGGGGGGAAGAGTCTCTGGATGAAGGACTGCCAGTCTCCGAGTGAGGTAACCTTGGGCTACCTCTACAGCGGATGAGGACAGTCCCACTCCAAAATCACAGGAACAGAGCCATAAATCAAAGCATCCCACAGCACAGAAGGAGGCCATTCAGCCCATCGTGCCTGTGTCAGCTCTTTGAAACAGCTGCCCAATTAATCCCACACTCCCTGCTCTTTTCCTCACGGCTCTGAAAATTTCTCCTTTTCAAATATTTATCCAATTCCCTTTTGAATGTTATTATTGAATCTGCTTCCAGGCAGCGCCTTCCAGATCTTAACAACTTACTGTGTAAAAAAAAAATTCTCATCTCCTCCCCTGGCTCTTTTGCTGGCTCACTTCAATCTGTGTCCCTCTGGTTACTGATCCTCCTGTCAGTGGAAACAGTTTCTCCTCATTTACTCGAGCAAAACCCTTCCTAACTTTGTACACCTCTATTAAGTCTCCCCTTCACCTTCTCTGCTCTGAGGAAATGCCAAGTACGAGGCATTTCTCTGTTTGAGTTTCTCACTTTCTTTCTCTCCATCTTTTTCACCCTCTGTCTCTTTCTCTTTCTGGTTCTTATTCTGTTTTTCTGTCTCTTTCTCACTGTCTCTTTTATTCTCTCTCTCTCTCATTCACTCTTTCTCTCTTCACGTGTCTCTTACTGTATCTCGTGCTTTTGCTCTCTTTACCCTTATGCCTCACTCCACCCATCTCTTTCCATTCTCCAGAGAATTTAACAGAATGCAAATTATCTCCATGGTAACGCGTTGCCTTGACAACTGCAGAACGAGCATTTCCTCGCTTAATTTGTTCAGGAACATCCTAGCCTCAGTTAAAAATTAAACCTCAAGGTGGGGGCAAGTCTATGAATTTTACAACACACACTGACGCACCCTGACCCCAGGCCCCTGAGCCATGACCCCTGACCCCAAACCTTGGCGCGTGATTCGACTTTCATGTCTTGATTGAGGACCACGGACACAGCAGGAAGAAGGAGAGAGTTAAAGTGACAGAGCAAATTATGAGTCTGCTGCAGAAACACAAGTCTTGGATCACTGAATAATTTACCAATTAATTGGGAGCACTAACTCTACACCCCCTGTGCACTGTGGCAAGAGTAGTTGGTGATCTAAAGATGGTGTGCTGGCATTAATGGCCCATCCTTAGTTGGCTTGAGATGATGGTGGTGAGCCTTCACCTTGACCACTGGCAGCGGGATTGATATGACTGAGTGTCCAGTTCATCCGGCTCAGAGGGGCAGTTAAAGAGTCAACAACTTTGGTAAAGTTTGGAGTCCCTATAGTCCCAGGCCAGGTAAGGATGGCAGGTTTCTTTCCCTCAAGGGCACGAGTGACCCAGTTGGGTTTTTATGATAATCCGACAGTTTCATGGTCACTTTTACTGATTCCAGATTTTATTTCCAGATTTTTAAACTGAATTCAAATTCTCAAACTGTCCGAGGTGGGATTTGAACTTATGTTCCCTGGAGTATAAGTGAAGTGACATGAGCACAATATTGTAACCCCTTTAAAATTTACCTCAGATTACAAAAGTTAGAAGTTTCTAACTTTTCCTCTCCTTTATTTTTCTTCATGAATTGAGGTGCCGCACTCTGGCCTTTGGAGTGCGAGAGCAGAGGGACCTGGGGGTATATGTGCATTAATCATTGAAGGTGCCAGGACAGGTTGAGAAAGCAGTTAATAAAACATAAAATTTCCTGGGCTTTATTAATAGGGGCATAGAATACAAAAGCAAGGAGGTGATGATGAACCTCTGTAAAACATCGGTTCCACCTCAACTGGAGTATTGTGCCAAGCTCTAGGTGCCACACTTTAGGAAGGATGTGAAGGCTTTAGAGAGGGTGCAGAAAAGATTCATGAAAATGGTTCCAGCGAGGAGGAACTTCAGGATAGGTTGAAGAGCTGGGGCTGTTTTCCTTTGAGAAGAGTAGGTTAGGAGGAGAAACTGATAGAGAAATTGATAGAGGCGTTCAAAATCATGAGAGGCCTGGACAGAGTAGACTGGGAGAAACTGCTCCCATTGGTGGAAGGACCGAGAACCAGAGGGCACAGGTTTGAGGCAATTGGCAAAATAAGCAACGGTGACACGAGGAGAAACTTTGTCACGCAGCGAGGGGGTTAGGATCTGGAATGCGCTGCCTGAGAGTGTGGTGGAGGCAGGGTCAACTGTGGCTTTCAAAAGGCAAGTGGATCAGTATCTGAATAGGGAAAATTTACAGGGAAAAGGCGGGTGAGTGGGACTGGATGAATAGCTGGCATGGACCCGACAGACCAAATGGCCCCCTTCTGTGTTGTAACCATCCTCTGATTCTATCCTATGTGAAGACTGCCCTGAATGATTGCCCGTCCCTGCTGCCATTGCCACACTGGGCACTGGGTACTCCGGTGTGGCAGCAGATGTAGAACTGAAATTCACAGCAACTGTCACTTGGTAACTTTCCCTATTCTCTTTCTCACTGCCTCCTCAGTTATCGAGACTCACAGTGGGCAGTCAGCAACCTGCAAAAGGAGATTTGTTCATGAAACAGTGAAATACTGGCAGAAAAATCAAAACAGAGAGAAGGAAAGAAACAGAGAGGGACAAAGACAGATAGGCAGAGAGAGAGAGAGAGACACACACACACACACACACACACAGATGGAGAGAGAGAGATAGAGAGAGATAGAGTGAAAGAGACAGAAGCAAAAATCCTCAGCAGAGCTTTATAATCACCTGTTTAATTTCATTCAGAAGAGATAAGACTGATAATAATTATCATATTTTACATAGACAACATGTTTAAACATATGAAAGATTTCAAACAGTTGATACAATCAGATAATGAGCACTTTAAAGATTAGTGCCAGGATAATAAGGCTTTACTCTGTCTATCAAATGTAATTATCCTACATACAGCAATAAACTCAACATGTACAGCACATAACAGGTAAAAGGCAATGATTCACTCACCTCTGGCATGGCAGGGTTTGTGATTGCTTTTTTATTCATTCACAGGATGTGGGCTTCACTGGCTTGGCCAAATTTATTGCCCATCCCTAATTGCCCTTGAGAAGGTGGTGGTGAGCTGCCTTCTTGAACCGCTGCAGTCCCTGTGGTGTAGGTACACCCACAGTGCTGTTAGGGAGGGAGTTCTAGGATTTTGGCCCAGTGACAGTGAAGGAAGGAATGGTGATATATTTCCAAGTCAGGATGGTGAGTGACTTGGAGGGGAACTTCCAGCTGATGGTGTTCCCATGTGTCTGCTGCCCTTGTCCTTTTAAAGGTTATGGGTTTGGAAGGTGCTGTTGAAGGAGCCTTGGTGAATTGCTGCAGTCCATCTTGTAGATGGTACACACTGCTGCTACTGTGCATTGGTGGTGGAGGGAGTGAATGTTTGTGGATGGGGTGCCAATCAAGTGGGCTGCTTTGTCCTGGATGGTGTCAAGCTTCTTGAGTGTTTTGGGAGCTGCACTCATCCAGGCAAGTGGAGAGTATTCCATCACACTCCTGACTTGTGCCTTGCAGATGCTGGACAGGATTTGGGGAGTCAGGAGGTGGGTTACTCACCAAAGGAGTCCTAGCCTCTGACCTGCTCTTGTAGCCACAGTATTTATATGGCTAATCCAGTTCAGTTTCTGGTCAAAGATAACCCCAAGGATGTTGATAGTGGGGGATTCAGTGATGGTAATGCCATTGAACATCAGGGAGCAATGGTTGGATTCTCTCTTGTTGGAGATGGTCATTGCCTGGCACTTGTGTGGCGTGAATGTTATTTGCCACTTGTCAGGCCAAGCCTGGATATTGTCCAGGTCTTGCTGCATTTGGACATGGACTGCTTCAGTATCTGAGGAGTCGCGAATGGTGCTGAACATTGTGCAATCATCAGCGAACATCCCCACTTCTGACCTTATGATGGAAGGAAGGTCATTGATGAAGCAGCTGAAGGGCACTACCCTGAGGAACTCCTACAGTGATGTCCTGGAGCTAAGATGATTGACCTCCAACAACCACAACCATCTTCCTTTGTGCTAGGTATGACTCCAACCAGCAAAGAGTTTTCCCCCTGATTCCCATTGACTCCAGTTTTGCTAGGGGTCCTTGATGCAACACTTGGTCAAACGCTGCCTCGATGTCAAGGGCAGTCACTCTCACCTCAACTTAGGAGTTCAGCTCTTTTGTCCGTGTTTGAACCAAGGCTGTAATGAGGTCAGGAGCTGAGTGGCCCTGGCAGAACCCAAACTGGGCGTCAGTGAGCAGGTTATTGCTAAGCAAGTGCCGCTTGATAGCACTGTTCATGACCCCTTCCATCACTTTACTGATGATTGATAGTAGACTGATGGGCAGTAATTGGCCAGGTTGGATTTGTCTTGCTTTTTGTGGATAGGACACACCTGGGCAATTTTCCACATTGCCGGGTAGATGCCAGTGTTGTAGCTGTACTGGAACAGCTTAGCTAGGGGCACGGCAAGCTCTGGAGCACAAGTCTTCAGTACTATTGCCGGAATATTGTCAGGGCCCATAACCTTTGCAGTATCCAGTGCCTTCAGTTCCTTGATATCACGTGGAGTGAATCGAATTGGCTGAAGACTGGCATCTGTGATGCTGGGAACCTCGGAGGAGGCTGAGATGGATCATCCACTCAGCACTTCTGGCTGAAGATTGTTGCAAATGCTTCAGCCTTATCTTTTGCACTAAATGAGGATGGGAATGCTCATGGTGTCTCCTCCTTCTGTTGGTTGCTTTATTACCCATCACCACCCAGGACTGGATGTGACAGGATGACAGAACTTTGGCCTAATCTGTTGGTCTGTCTCCTGTGTCAGATCCTGTACATGTACAGTATGCAGCGGGTAAGGAGGAGTGATTCACTCCTCTCTGGTACTGGATGTATGTCTCTCAGTGTTGGTTCCTGCAGCTGTGTGCGAGTCTTGTGCTTCTTGTTTGGAGTGAGTAGATGTACAGTGCAAACAAGCCTGATAAAAAGACGAGAGAGAACATAGTTTAAAATGAGTATTCTACCCATTTCTCCTCGGAATAATGGAATGTGTCAACACCCCCTAGACTGTCTCAGATGGTATTTTCAAAATTCCTCATGCTACTTAGGGGTCCTAAATGTAGCCTCTCAGCTGAATTCAAGCGCCCAATAAAAGTGATTTGAAGCATTTACCAGTCTGATCCCCATCATAGGAACAGGAGGAGGCTATTCAGCCACTTGAACTTATTTCCCATTTAATTAGATCATGGTTGATTTTAACTTCACTGACCTGTCCTTGTTCCATAACCCTTAACGCTACAAAACTCAATCGATCTCAAAACTCCAATTGACACCTAGTCTCAACAGCTTCTTGCCGGGGGCGGGGGAGCAGGGGAAGAGTTCCAGACCCCAACTCCCGTGTGTGAGGAACTGTTTCCTGACATCACTCCGGAACGGCCTGGCTCAAATTTTAAGGTTCCGCCCCCTTGTTCTGGACGCCCCCCAACACCCCCCCTCCAACCAGAGGAAACTCTTTCGAGTTACCAACAGTCACAGATTGCAACACTTTCGAGTACAATCACAGTTCTTGGTTTCTGGGAGTGGGACATGAACCCACAACCCTCTGATTCAAAGGCGAGGGTGCTATGAACTGAGCCACAGCTGACACCTCCGCCCAACCAGAGGAAATAGTTTCTCTCTATCAACCCTACAAATTCCTTCAATCATCTAAATCACCTCGATTCGATCACCCCTTAATCTTCTAAACTCAGGGAAATACCAGCCCAGTCTGTGCAACCTGTCCTCAGAATTTAACCCTTTTAATCCCTGTAATATTCTGGTGACGTTGATAAAATTCACTGATCATTGAAGGAAATCTCTGAACACTGCAATAATGGAAAGTGAATTGTATTTGTTGGAATATCTGATTGATCAGGAGCTGTTTCAAAGACCACTTGTGTAGTCAGAATGCATCTGGTAATCTCTCAGTGACGAATGGTTAATGAGCCATTTTGAACAATTGAACATCAAACGGAGAGAGTGCACTCTGCTCCTTGAAGTGGAGATTTTTCTGATAGACTGAAAGTGTGTTTAAGTGGGATTGGGCAAACATCCAGTGCTGCTCTGATCAGCTGGGCATGAGATAGCAGAAAAGCCACTGGGCAGAAGCACTCTTTCATCTACCTTGCAGGTTGTCAGACTCCATAACCTCCATTCTGAACTGTGGCGACTGAGTGAAGACAGTTTCTGCATGCAATTTAAATATCCAACAGCCTTCAGAATTAAAATCATTATTCACGGGAAATACATTCAAACAAAATTATTAATCTTGCAAACCAATTTTACGACAGGCTGAGGTGATGGGATGTGGGTGCTGCAATAAGGAACACTTAAAAAGCTCCCTACTTAATGTGACACTCAATCACTCACAGGTCAGGTTTAGTGTAACTTCCATGTAGCACCCTCGCCTTTGAATCAGAGGGTTGTGGGTTCATGTCCCACTCCCGGAAACCAAGAACTGTGATTGTACTCGAAAGAGTTGCAATCCGTGACTGTTGATAACTCGAAAGAGTTTCCATGCAAATAAAACACCTAAACTGCTGAGCTTACTTCTGTGCATACTGTACGGTCAGTGTGTGTATCTCTGTGTCAGCTCCTGTATGGTCCATGTGTGTGTCTCTGTGTCAGCTCCTGTACGGTCCGTGTGTGTGTGTCTCAGTGTCAGCTCCTGTATGGTCTGTGTGTGTGTGTCACAGTGTCAGCTCCTGTATGGTCCGTGTGTGTGTGTCTCAGTGTCAGCTCCTGTACGGTCTGTGTGTGTGTGTCTCAGTGTCAGCTCCTGTACGGTCTGTGTGTGTGTGTCTCAGTGTCAGCTCCTGTACGGTCCGTGTGTGTGTGTCTCAGTGTCAGCTCCTGTACAGTCCATGTGTGTGTGTCTCAGTGTCAGCTCCTGTACGGTCCGTGTGTGTGTGTCTCAGTGTCAGCTCCTGTACGGTCCGTGTGTGTGTGTCTCAGTGTCAGCTCCTGTACGGTCCGTGTGTGTGTGTCTCAGTGTCAGCTCCTGTACGGTCTGTGTGTGTGTGTCTCAGTGTCAGCTCCTGTACAGTCTGTGTGTGTGTGTCTCAGTGTCAGCTCCTGTATGGTCCGTGTGTGTGTGTCACAGTGTCAGCTCCTGTATGGTCCGTGTGTGTGTGTCTCAGTGTCAGCTCCTGTACGGTCCGTGTGTGTGTGTCTCAGTGTCAGCTCCTGTACGGTCTGTGTGTGTATCTCAGTGTCAGCTCCTGTACGGTCCGTGTGTGTGTGTGTCTCAGTGTCAGCTCCTGTACAGTCCGTGTGTGTGTGTCTCAGTGTCAGCTCCTGTATGGACTGTGTGTGTATCTCAGTGTCAGCTCCTGTATGGTCCGTGTGTGTGTGTCTCAGTGTCAGCTCCTGTACGGTCCGTGTGTGTATCTCAGTGTCAGCGTCTGTGTGTGTGTGTCTCAGTGTCAGCTCCTGTATGGTCCGTGTGTGTGTGTGTGTCTCAGTGTCAGCTCCTGTACGGTCCGTGTGTGTGTGTCTCAGTGTCAGCTCCTGTACGGTCCGTGTGTGTGTGTCTCAGTGTCAGCTCCTGTACGGTCCGTGTGTGTGTGTCTCAGTGTCAGCTCCTGTACAGTCCGTGTGTGTGTGTCTCAGTGTCAGCTCCTGTATGGTTTGTGTGTGTGTGTCTCAGTGTCAGCTCCTGTACGGTCTGTGTGTGTGTGTCTCAGTGTCAGCTCCTGTACAGTCTGTGTGTGTGTGTCTCAGTGTCAGCTCCTGTATGGTCCGTGTGTGTGTGTCACAGTGTCAGCTCCTGTATGGTCTGTGTGTGTGTGTCTCAGTGTCAGCTCCTGTACGGTCCGTGTGTGTGTGTCTCAGTGTCAGCTCCTGTACGGTCTGTGTGTGTATCTCAGTGTCAGCTCCTGTACGGTCCGTGTGTGTGTGTCTCAGTGTCAGCTCCTGTACAGTCCGTGTGTGTGTGTCTCAGTGTCAGCTCCTGTACGGTCCGTGTGTGTGTGTCTCAGTGTCAGCTCCTGTACGGTCCGTGTGTGTGTGTGTCTCAGTGTCAGCTCCTGTACGGTCCGTGTGTGTGTGTCTCAGTGTCAGCTCCTGTACGGTCCGTGTGTATGTGTCTCAGTGTCAGCTCCTGTACGGTCCGTGTGTGTGTTTCTCAGTGTCAGCTCCTGTACGGTCCGTGTGTGTGTGTCTCAGTGTCAGCTCCTGTACGGTCCGTGTGTGTGTGTCTCAGTGTCAGCTCCTGTACGGTCCGTGTGTATGTGTCTCAGTGTCAGCTCCTGTACGGTCTGTGTGTGTGTATCTCAGTGTCAGCTCCTGTACGGTCCGTGTGTGTGTATCTCAGTGTCAGCTCCTGTACGGTCCGTGTGTGTGTATCTCAGTGTCAGCTCCTGTACGGTCTGTGTGTGTGTGTCTCAGTGTCAGCTCCTGTACGGTCTGTGTGTGTGTGTCTCAGTGTCAGCTCCTGTACGGTCTGTGTGTGTGTGTCTCAGTGTCAGCTCCTGTACGGTCTGTGTGTGTATCTCAGTGTCAGCTCCTGTACGGTCCGTGTGTGTGTGTCTCAGTGTCAGCTCCTGTACGGTCCGTGTGTGTGTGTCTCAGTGTCAGCTCCTGTACGGTCCGTGTGAGTGTGTCTCAGTGTCAGCTCCTGTACGGTCCGTGTGTGTGTGTCTCAGTGTCAGCTCCTGTACGGTCCGTGTGTGTGTGTCTCAGTGTCAGCTCCTGTACGGTCTGTGTGTGTGTGTCTCAGTGTCAGCTCCTGTACAGTCTGTGTGTGTGTGTCTCAGTGTCAGCTCCTGTATGGTCCGTGTGTGTGTGTCACAGTGTCAGCTCCTGTATGGTCCGTGTGTGTGTGTCTCAGTGTCAGCTCCTGTACGGTCCGTGTGTGTGTGTCTCAGTGTCAGCTCCTGTACAGTCCGTGTGTGTGTGTCTCAGTGTCAGCTCCTGTATGGTTTGTGTGTGTGTGTCTCAGTGTCAGCTCCTGTACGGTCCGTGTGTGTGTGTCACAGTGTCAGCTCCTGTATGGTCCGTGTGTGTGTGTCTCAGTGTCAGCTCCTGTACGGTCTGTGTGTGTGTGTCTCAGTGTCAGCTCCTGTACAGTCTGTGTGTGTGTGTCTCAGTGTCAGCTCCTGTATGGTCCGTGTGTGTGTGTCACAGTGTCAGCTCCTGTATGGTCCGTGTGTGTGTGTCTCAGTGTCAGCTCCTGTACGGTCCGTGTGTGTGTTCTCAGTGTCAGCTCCTGTACGGTCTGTGTGTGTGTGTCTCAGTGTCAGCTCCTGTACGGTCTGTGTGTGTATCTCAGTGTCAGCTCCTGTACGGTCCGTGTGTGTGTGTCTCAGTGTCAACTCCTGTACAGTCCGTGTGTGTGTGTCTCAGTGTCAGCGTCTGTGTGTGTGTGTCTCAGTGTCAGCTCCTGTATGGTCCGTGTGTGTGTGTGTGTCTCAGTGTCAGCTCCTGTACGGTCCGTGTGTGTGTGTCTCAGTGTCAGCTCCTGTACGGTCCGTGTGTGTGTGTCTCAGTGTCAGCTCCTGTACGGTCCGTGTGTGTGTGTCTCAGTGTCAGCTCCTGTACAGTCCGTGTGTGTGTGTCTCAGTGTCAGCTCCTGTATGGTTTGTGTGTGTGTGTCTCAGTGTCAGCTCCTGTACGGTCTGTGTGTGTGTGTCTCAGTGTCAGCTCCTGTACAGTCTGTGTGTGTGTGTCTCAGTGTCAGCTCCTGTATGGTCCGTGTGTGTGTGTCACAGTGTCAGCTCCTGTATGGTCTGTGTGTGTGTGTCTCAGTGTCAGCTCCTGTACGGTCCGTGTGTGTGTGTCTCAGTGTCAGCTCCTGTACGGTCTGTGTGTGTATCTCAGTGTCAGCTCCTGTACGGTCCGTGTGTGTGTGTCTCAGTGTCAGCTCCTGTACAGTCCGTGTGTGTGTGTCTCAGTGTCAGCTCCTGTACGGTCCGTGTGTGTGTGTCTCAGTGTCAGCTCCTGTACGGTCCGTGTGTGTGTGTGTCTCAGTGTCAGCTCCTGTACGGTCCGTGTGTGTGTGTCTCAGTGTCAGCTCCTGTACGGTCCGTGTGTATGTGTCTCAGTGTCAGCTCCTGTACGGTCCGTGTGTGTGTTTCTCAGTGTCAGCTCCTGTACGGTCCGTGTGTGTGTGTCTCAGTGTCAGCTCCTGTACGGTCCGTGTGTGTGTGTCTCAGTGTCAGCTCCTGTACGGTCCGTGTGTATGTGTCTCAGTGTCAGCTCCTGTACGGTCTGTGTGTGTGTATCTCAGTGTCAGCTCCTGTACGGTCCGTGTGTGTGTATCTCAGTGTCAGCTCCTGTACGGTCCGTGTGTGTGTATCTCAGTGTCAGCTCCTGTACGGTCTGTGTGTGTGTGTCTCAGTGTCAGCTCCTGTACGGTCTGTGTGTGTGTGTCTCAGTGTCAGCTCCTGTACGGTCTGTGTGTGTGTGTCTCAGTGTCAGCTCCTGTACGGTCTGTGTGTGTATCTCAGTGTCAGCTCCTGTACGGTCCGTGTGTGTGTGTCTCAGTGTCAGCTCCTGTACGGTCCGTGTGTGTGTGTCTCAGTGTCAGCTCCTGTACGGTCCGTGTGAGTGTGTCTCAGTGTCAGCTCCTGTACGGTCCGTGTGTGTGTGTCTCAGTGTCAGCTCCTGTACGGTCCGTGTGTGTGTGTCTCAGTGTCAGCTCCTGTACGGTCTGTGTGTGTGTGTCTCAGTGTCAGCTCCTGTACAGTCTGTGTGTGTGTGTCTCAGTGTCAGCTCCTGTATGGTCCGTGTGTGTGTGTCACAGTGTCAGCTCCTGTATGGTCCGTGTGTGTGTGTCTCAGTGTCAGCTCCTGTACGGTCCGTGTGTGTGTGTCTCAGTGTCAGCTCCTGTACAGTCCGTGTGTGTGTGTCTCAGTGTCAGCTCCTGTATGGTTTGTGTGTGTGTGTCTCAGTGTCAGCTCCTGTACGGTCCGTGTGTGTGTGTCACAGTGTCAGCTCCTGTATGGTCCGTGTGTGTGTGTCTCAGTGTCAGCTCCTGTACGGTCTGTGTGTGTGTGTCTCAGTGTCAGCTCCTGTACAGTCTGTGTGTGTGTGTCTCAGTGTCAGCTCCTGTATGGTCCGTGTGTGTGTGTCACAGTGTCAGCTCCTGTATGGTCCGTGTGTGTGTGTCTCAGTGTCAGCTCCTGTACGGTCCGTGTGTGTGTTCTCAGTGTCAGCTCCTGTACGGTCTGTGTGTGTGTGTCTCAGTGTCAGCTCCTGTACGGTCTGTGTGTGTATCTCAGTGTCAGCTCCTGTACGGTCCGTGTGTGTGTGTCTCAGTGTCAACTCCTGTACAGTCCGTGTGTGTGTGTCTCAGTGTCAGCTCCTGTACAGTCCGTGTGTGTGTGTCTCAGTGTCAGCTCCTGTACGGTCCGTGTGTGTGTGTCTCAGTGTCAGCTCCTGTATGGTCCGTGTGTGTGTGTGTCTCAGTGTCAGCTCCTGTACGGTCCGTGTGTGTGTGTCTCAGTGTCAGCTCCTGTACGGTCCGTGTGTATGTGTCTCAGTGTCAGCTCCTGTACGGTCCGTGTGTGTGTTTCTCAGTGTCAGCTCCTGTACGGTCCGTGTGTGTGTGTCTCAGTGTCAGCTCCTGTACGGTCCGTGTGTGTGTGTCTCAGTGTCAGCTCCTGTACGGTCCGTGTGTGTGTGTCTCAGTGTCAGCTCCTGTACGGCCCGTGTGTGTGTCTCAGTGTCAGCTCTTGTACGGTCCGTGTGTGTGTGTCTCAGTGTCAGCTCCTGTACGGTCCGTGTGTGTGTGTCTCAGTGTCAGCTCCTGTACGGTCCGTGTGTATGTGTCTCAGTGTCAGCTCCTGTACGGTCTGTGTGTGTGTATCTCAGTGTCAGCTCCTGTACGGTCCGTGTGTGTGTATCTCAGTGTCAGCTCCTGTACGGTCCGTGTGTGTGTGTCTCAGTGTCAGCTCCTGTACGGTCCGTGTGTGTGTGTCTCAGTGTCAGCTCCTGTACGGTCTGTGTGTGTGTATCTCAGTGTCAGCTCCTGTACGGTCCGTGTGTGTGTGTCTCAGTGTCAGCTCCTGTACGGTCCGTGTGTGTGTTTCTCAGTGTCAGCTCCTGTACGGTCTGTGTGTGTGTATCTCAGTGTCAGCTCCTGTACGGTCCGTTTGTGTGTGTCTTAGTGTCAGCTCCTGTACGGTCTGTGTGTGTGTGTCTCAGTGTCAGCTCCTGTACAGTCCGTGTGTGTATCTCAGTGTCAGCTCCTGTATGGACTGTGTGTGTATCTCAGTGTCAGCTCCTGTACGGTCTGTGTGTGTATCTGTGTCAGCTCCTGTACGGTCCGTGTGTGTGTGTGTCTCTGTGTCAGCTCCTGTATGGTCCGTGTGTGTGTGTCTCAGTGTCAGCTCCTGTATGGTCTGTGTGTGTATCTCAGTGTCAGCTCCTGTATGGTCTGTGTGTGTATCTCAGTGTCAGCTCCTGTACGGTCCATGTATGTATGTCTCAGTGTCAGCTCCTGTACGGTCTGTGTGTGTGTGTCTCAGTGTCAGCTCCTGTATGGTCCGTGTGTGTGTCTCAGTGTCAGCTCCTGTATGGTCTGTGTGTGTATCTCAGTGTCAGCTCCTGTACGGTCCATGTGTGTATGTCTCAGTGTCAGCTCCTGTATGGTCCGTGTGTGTGTATCTCAGTGTCAGCTCCTGTATGGTCTGTGTGTGTATCTCAGTGTCAGCTCCTGTATGGTCTGTGTGTGTGTCTCTGTGTCAGCTCCTGTATGGTCCGTGTGTGTGTGTCTCTGTGTCAGCTCCTGTATGGTCCGTGTGTGTGTGTCTCTGTGTCAGCTCCTGTATGGTCCGTGTGTGTGTGTCTCTGTGTCAGCTCCTGTATGGTCCGTGTGTGTGTGTGTCTCTGTGTCAGCTCCTGTATGGTCCGTGTGTGTGTCTCAGTGTCAGCTCCTGTATGGTCCGTGTGTGTGTCTCAGTGTCAGCTCCTGTACAGTCCGTGTGTGTGTCTCAGTGTCAGCTCCTGTACGGTCCGTGTGTGTGTCTCAGTGTCAGCTCCTGTACGGTCCGTGTGTGTGTCTCAGTGTCAGCTCCTGTACGGTCCGTGTGTGTGTTTCAGTGTCAGCTCCTGTAGATATCCTCTATTAGTTTGTCATGATAATATCAGAAATGTTTGTGATCCATGTTCTGTGATTGATGTCTTTGGAACTGAAGTGCAGCTCAAATATTTGTCACCATCGCTTTCAGTTACACACTGAAACAGGCCATTCAGTCCATCTGCTCCGTGCTAGTGTTTCTGCTCCACATGAGCCTCCTCCCAGCTACCGTTCCTCTCATCCTTTCCCCATATCCTTCAATTACTTTCTCCCTCATATGTTTATCTAGCTTCCCCATAAACATACCTATACTATTCACCGAATCCCACATTCTCACCACGCTTCTCCAGTGCCTCTGTATTGTTTGTATAATATAGAGACCAGACCTGTATACCATGCTCCAAGTGTGCAAGTGTGGTCTAAGCAAAGTTCTACACAAGTTTAATCGAACTTCTCTGCTTTTCAATTCCATCCCTCTAGAAATGAAACCCAGTATTTGCTTTTTTATGACCTTATTAACCTGTGTTGCTATTTTTAGCGATTTGTGTATCTGTACCCCCAGATCCCTCTGACCCTTTACCCCATTCAGACCCCACAATTAGATGCTGTCTGCAAATTTTGACATTGCAGTTTGGAGTGAATGCACCCATGCCAGTAATGGGTAACCAGGCTAATCCATGGCTCCCACTCTGCCTCCGATGCTGGAGGTTGTGGTCAAGTTCCAATCTAGATATTTTAGCTCAAAAATCAAGGCTGACACTTCAGTACCAGTACTGAGGGAGTGCTGCACTGTCAGAGGGTCAGTACTGAGGGAGTGCTGCACTGTCAGAGGGTCAGTACTGAGGGAGTGCTGCACTGTCAGAGGGTCAGTACTGAGGGAGTGCTGCACTGTCGGAGGGTCAGTACTGCGGGAGAGCTGCACTATTGGAGGGTCGGTACTGGGGGAGTTCTGCACTGCTGGAGGGTCAGTACTGAGAGACTGCTGCACTGTCGGAGCATCAGTACTGAGGGAGTGCTGTACTGTCAGAGGGTCAGTACTGAGGGAGAACTGCACTGTTGTAGGGTTAGTACTGAGGGAGAACTGCACTGTTGGAGGGTCAGTACTGAGGGAGTGCTGCACTGTTGGAGGTGCCGTCTTTCGGGTGAGAAATTAAGTTTTGAGGCACTATCTTCCCTCTCAGATGCTTGTGAAAGGTCCCTTGCACACAATTTTGAAGAAGAGCTGGAGAGTTCTCCTGGGTGTCTGGTGCCAATATTAATCCTTCAAGCCACGAGAGAAACACCGATTATCTGGTTATGATCACTTATCCACTTATGGGAGCTTGCTGTGCAGAAATTGACTGCCATGTTTCATATAATGCAATAATCACCACACTTCAAAAAGTACTTCATTGGCTGTAAAATGCTTCTGGACATCCTGAGGTGCCGACTTAAAAGGCAAGAGATTTTCTATGATTATCAAACCCGGATGATTTGAGGTAACAATTCGATTGTGATTTCACAGGATCTCCTGATGAACTTAATCCTCCGATTGATTTTCTTCTGTTGTGGTTTTAAACATTTAGAAGCATTCTTTGAAGGCTTAATCTTCAACTGATTAAGAACCACAGTCTGAAAGCAATAAACCCAAACAATCGATGCCGTCTTGATTACCCTCTCCTAAGTAAAGTCTTTTACTCAGCCTGCACTTGCTTTGTTACATCAATGCTCAGATGGTGGTGAGTGCTGGTTGACATTCCAGCTAACCATGGAAGCAATAGGGGGAAGGGGAGGGGGAAGAGGGGGAGGGGGAGGGGGAGGGGGAGGGGGAGGGGGAGGGGGAAGAGGGGGAGGGAGAAGAGGAGAGGGGGAAGAAGGGGAGGGGGAGGGGCAAGGGGAAGGGGGAAGGGGGAAGGGGGGGGAGGGGGAGGGGGAGGGGGAGGGGGAGGGGGAGGGGGAAAGGGGAGGCGATAGCATAGTGGTATTGTCACTGGACTAGTAACCCAGTGACCCAGGGTAATGTGCTGGACACCTGGGATCGAATCCCACAATGGCAGATGGTGGAATTTGAATTCAATAAAAATCTGGTGACTATGAAACCATTGTCATAAAAACCCATCTGGTTCACTAATGCCCTTTAGGGAAGGAAATCTGTCGTCCTTAGATGGTCTGGCCTACATGTGACTCCAGACCCACAACAATGTGGTTGACTCTTAAATGCCCTCTGAAATGGCCTAGAAAACTCAGAACATAGCACCGGAAATGACAACGGCAAACCCAATCCTGTCAATCCTGCAAAGTCCTCCTTACAAGCACCTGGGGGCTTGTGCCAAATTTGGGAGAGCTGTCTCAGAGACCAGTCAAGCAACTCACGTAAGCATACCTCACAGATAACGTACCAGACACCACCATCACCATCCAGCAGAGGTGGCGGCACAGTGGTATACAGTCGGGAGGGAGTTGCCCTGGGAATCTTCAACATCGACTCCGGACCACGTGAAGTCTCATGGCATCATTTCAAACACAGGCAAGGAAACCTCCTGCTGATTACCATGTACCGCCCTCCCTCAGCTGATGAATCAGTGCCCCTCCATGTTGAACACCACTTGGAGGAAGCACTGAGGGTGGCAAGGGCTCAGAATGTCTGGGTGGGGGACTTCAATGTTCATCACCAAGAGTGGCTCAGTAGCACCACCATTGGCTGAGTCCTAAAGGACACAGCTGCTAGACTGGGTCTGTGGCAGGTGGTGAGGTAAGCAACAAGAGGGAAAAACATACTTGAGCTTATCCTCACCAAACTGTCTGCTGCAGATGCATCTGTCCATGACAGTATCAGTAGGAGTGACCACTGCACAATCCTTGTGGAGACGAAGTCCCGCCTTAACATTGAGGATACCCTCCATCATGTTGTGTGGATACCATCATATTAAATGGGATAGATTTTGAACAGATCTAGCAACTCAAGACTGGGCATCCATGAGGTGCTGTGGGCCATCAGCAGTAGCAGAATTGTACTCAAACACAATCTGTAACCTCATGGCCCGGCATATCCCCCACTCTACCATTACCATCAAGCCAGAGGGTCAACCCTGGTTCAACGAAGAGTTCAGGAGGGCATGCCAGGAGCAGCACCAGGCATACCTAAAAATGAGGTGTCAACCTGGTGAAGCCATAATATAGGACTACTTGCGTGCCAAACAGCATAAGCAGCACAAATATCCCCATCCTCAATGATGGAGGAGCCCAGCACATCAGTGCAAAAGATAAGGCTGAAGCATTTGCAACAACCTTCAGCCAGAAGTGCCGAGTGGATGATCCATTTTGATCTCCTCCAGAGGTCCCCAGCATCACAGGTGCCAGTCTTCAGCCAATTCGATTCACTCCACGTGATATCAAGAAACGGCTGAAGGCACAGGATAGTGCAAAGGCTATGGGCCCTGACAATATTCCAGCAATACCACTGAAGACTTGTGCTCCAGAACTTGCCGTGCCCCTAGCCAAGCTGTTCCAGTACAGCTACAACACTGGCACTTACCTGGCTATGTGGAAAATTGCCCAGGTATGTCCTGTACACAAAAAGCAGGACAAACCCAACCTGGTCAATTACCGCCCCATCAGCCTAATCTCGATCATCAATAAAGTGATGGAAGGGGTCATTAACAATGCTATCAAGCGGCAATTGCTTAGCAATAACCTGCTCACTGATGTTCAGTTTGGGTTCCGCCAGGGGCGCTCAGCTCCTGATCTCATTACAGCCTTGGTTCAAACTTCACAGTAGTGTCACAGAACCTTTACAGTGCAGAAGGAGGCCATTCGGTCTGTCGTATTTGCACTGGTTCTCTGAAAGAGCATTCCACCTAGTCCCACTCCCCTGCCTTATCCCTGTAGCCTTGCACATTCTCTCTTTTCAGGTAGCAACCCAATTCCCTTTTGAATACCTCGATTGAATCTCCCTCCACCACCCTCACAGGAAGTTTGTTGACTCCAGTCACCCTTTGGGTGAAAAAATATTTCTTCACATCACATTTGCTCCATTTGCCAATTATTTTGAATCTGTGCCCTCTAGTTCTTGATGTTCTCTTGAGTGGGAACAGTTTCTCACTATTTACCCTGTCCATATCCCTCAGGATCTTGAATACCTCTATCAAGTCTCCTCTCAGCCTTCTTTTCTCCAAGGAAAACAGTCCCAATCTCTCCAAACTATCCTCATAGCTACAGTTCTTCATCCCTGGAATCATTCATGTGAATCTCCTCTGTACTCTCTCCAATGCCTTCACATCCTTCCTCAAGTATGGTGCTTGGACCTGGATGCAGTACCCCAGATGTGGCCTAACTTTTCAAGTTCAACATGATCTCTTTACTCATGTACTCAATGCAACTATTAATAAAGCCTATGATACTACATGCTTTATTGACTGCTCTCTCAACATGCCCTGCCATCTTCAATGACCTATGTACATATACACCGAGATCCCTCTGTTCCTGCACCTCCTTTAGAGGCTCTCCCTTTTGTTTAACATGGGCAAAAGAGCTGAACTCCAGATGTGAGGGGAGAGTGACTGCCCTTGACATGAAGGCAGCATTTGCCTGAGTGTGGCATCAATGAGCCCTAGCAAAACCGGTGTCAATAGGAATCAGGGGGAAAACTCCCCGCTGGTTGGAGTCAAACCTAGCACAAAGGAAGATGTTTCTGGCTTTTGGAGGTCAATCATCTCAGCTCCAGGGCATCACTGCAGGAGTTCCTCAGGGTAAAGTCCTAGTCCCAACCATCTTCAGCTGCTTCATCAATGACCTTCCCTCCATCATAAGGGGAGAACTTGGGATGTTCGCTGATGATTGCACAATGTTCAGTACCATTCGCAACTCCTGAAATACTGAAGCAGTCCATGTCCAAATGCAGCAAGACCTGGGCAATATCCAGACTTGGGCTGACAAGTGGCAAATAACATTCGCACCACACAAGTGTCAGGCAATGACCATCTCCAACAAGAGAGAATCCAACCATTGCCCCCTGATGTTCAATGGCATTACCATCACTGAATCCCCCACTACCAACATCCTGGGGGGGGGTTACCATTGACCAGAAACTGAACTGGACTAGCCATAAAAATACTGTGGCTACAAGAGCAGGTCAGAGGCTCGGAATCCTGCAGTGAGTAACTCATCTCCCTCAGCAAATGGAAGGGATGGAGGAACTCAGGAAAAGTACAATTACCAGGCAAGTGGTATGGAGCAAATTGTTGGGGCTGCGGGCTGACAAATCCCCAGGTCCGGATGGGTTTCATCCTAAGGTCTTGAAAGAAGTGGCCAGTGAGATAGTTGATGCATTGCTTTTAATTTTCCAAAATTCCCTAGATTCAGGGAAGGTTCCATTAGACTGGAAAATAGCAAATGTAACTACATTATTCAAAAAGGGAGGGAGACAGATAGCAGGGAACTACAGGTTAGTTAGCCTAACATCTGTCATAGGGAAAATATTTGAAGCTATTATTAAAGATTTATACCAGGACACTTAGAAAAAATTAAGGCAATCAGGCAGAGTCAACGTGGTTTTTTGAAAGGGAAATCATGTTTAACCAATTTATTGGTTCTTTGTTCTTTGAAAGAGTCACAAGCACTGTGGATAAAGGGGAACTGATGGATGTACTGGATTAAATTTCCAGAAGGCTTTTGATAAAGTGCCACATCAAAGGTTATTGCGGAAAATAAAAGCTCATGGTGCAGGGGGTAACATGTTGACATGGATAGAAGATTGGCTGGCTAACAGGAAGCAGAAAGTTGGCATAAATGGGTCTTTTTCTGGTTGGCAGGATGTGATGAGTGGTGTGCCACAGGGATCAGTGCTGGGGCTTCAACTTTTTACAATTTCTATGAATGACTTGGATGAAGGGACTGAAGGAATGGTGGCTAAATTTGCTGACGACACAAAAATAGGTAGGAAAGTAAATTGCAAAGAGGTCATAAGGAGTCCACAAAATGATATAGATAGTTTCAGTGAGTGGACAAAGACCTGGCAAATGGAGTATAATGTGAGAAAATGTGACATTGTCCATTTTGGCAGGAAGAATAAAAAAGCTTATTATCTAAATGGTGAGAGATTGAAGAGCTCTGAGATCCAGAGGGATCTGGGTGTCCTAGTGCATGAATCACACAAGGTTAGTTTGCAGCTACAGCAGGTAATTAGGAAAGCTAATAGAATGTTATCATTTATTGTGAGGGGAATTGAGCACAAAAGTAGGGAGGTTATGCTTTGGTTGTACAGGGCACTGGTGAGACCACATCTGGAATATTGTGTACAGTACTGGTCTACTTATTTAAAGAAAGATGTAAGTGTGTTAGAAGCAGTTCAGAGAATGTTTACTAGACTAATACCAGGAATGAGCGGGTTGTCTTATGAGGAAAGGTTGGACAGTTTAGACTTGTATCCACTGGAGTTTAGAAGAGTAAGAGGCAACTTAATTGAAACCTTTAAGATCCTGGGGGTCTTGACAGGGTGGATATGGAGAGGATGTTTCCTCTTGTGGGAGAATCTAGATCGAGGGGTCAGTGTTTAAAAATAAGGGGTCACTCATTTAAGACAGAGATGAGGAGAATCTTTTTCTCCTAGTGGGTCGTGGGTTTGGAACTCTCTTCCTCAAAAGGCGGTAGAAGTAGAGTCTTTGATGCACAGTGGCAGCAGTGTGTACCATCTACAAGATGCACTGCAGCACTCACCAAGACTCCTTAGACAGCATCTTCCAAACACACGACCACTACCATCTAGAAGGACGAGGGCAGCAGATCGATGGGAACATCACCACCTGGAAGTTCCCCTCCAAGCCACTCACCATCCTGACTTGGAAATATATCGCCGTTCCTTCACTGTCGCTGGGTCAGAATCCTGGGACTCCCTCCCTAACAGCACTGTGGGTGTACCTACACCACATAGACTGCAGCGGTTCAAGAAGGCAGCTCACCACTACCTTCTCAAGGACAACTAGGGATGGGCAATAAATGCTGGCCCAGCCAGCGAAGCCCATATCCCGTGAATGAATAAAAAAGAAACTTCACAGTGTTACTGGATGAGCCTCCACCATAATGAAGAGGAAACTCTATGTTACTGATATTATAGAGTCATAGAGCCATAGAGGTCTACAGCACAGAAAAAGGCCCTTTGGCCCGTCAAGTCTACTTAATAGTACCTAACTATTCTAATCCCATTTTCCAGCAAATGTCATATTAACCCTTCAGTACGGCACATCAGTCCATAGTGAAAAAGGCTAATTCTCTGATAAATAATCCATCACTCATCTACATCCTCCAACCTTTTTGTTCAAACCTCTGTCAGTTTGACATTGGTTGCTGCTTATTCGAGCTATCCATTGCTTTTCGAATGAGACTTACACGGAGCAGCACCACACCAACCCTACCCCTATCAGCCTGTCAGGAAGGTCGGTATATCAAAGCAAAACTCTCAGGAGGCTCACTGGTCCATTGACAGAACTCTGTCAGTAGTCACGACAATGTACCAAAGAAACACAAGGAAGACCAAAGACTGGGTAAGTCTTCCAGAGTCAGTGCCATGAAGTCAAAGCTGTCACTTCACCAACTCAACACATACGTCAACATGATTAATGCTCCTTACTTTCCACATCAATATCATTTTTCCCCCTAATTTCCTTGGCAGATATGAAAGTCCCAGAGGAGATGATCGACTAAGTGATACGGAGTGTAAGGAACTGGGAAAATGTGTTAAAACTAATGGACAACATTGCCATTTGGATTGTGGTTCCAATAGCTTAAGCTGCAGAGGCCAAACACAAAGTGACTTGCACTGATCCAGAAAGTGGGAAATCTGTCATATTTGTTTGGCAATTTTCTCAAATTCTGGTCAATTGGGAAGCTCATGGCTTTATGTGTCCATAACATGAACAGGCAGATTACCTACATGTGGAGCCATGTGCTTTATTGAACGTAATGCAGTGATGCAATGACATTGTCAGTGAATACAATGCAAGAGCAGCTGCACCAAGACCTTCATATAAGGCATGAAAAATAAGAATTTTGACATATTTTCAGTAATGCTTTGAAGTTTTCAAACCCACAATTAATGCAGCAGGATGAATAGATGCGGGGGATTGGAAAGATGGGAGGGGTTGGCAATGGAGTGACTGGTGAAGGGGGAGTTAGGGAATGGGATGAGTTCCATAGGAACATAAGAAATAGGAGCAGGAGTAGGCCATCTAGCTCCTCGAGCCTGCTCTGCCATTCAATAAGATCATGGCTGATCTGATCTTTGCTTCCAGCTCCACTTTCCTGTCTTGACCCCCCTGGTTTTTAGATCAAAAATCTGTCTAACTCAGCCTTGAATATATTCAGTGACCCAGTCTCCACTGCTCTCTGGGGAAGAGTGTTCGAGGCACTAAAGACCCTCTGAGAGAAGAAATTCCTCTGCATTCCTGTCTTGATTGGGAGATCTTGTATTCTGAAATTATGCTACCTGGTTCTGGTCTCCCCTATGAGGGGAAACATCCTCTTAGCGTCCACCCTGTGAAGCCCCCTCGGGATCTTATGTTTCAATAAGATCATCTCTCATTCTTCTAAACTCCAATGGGTACAGGACCAACCTGCTCAACCTCTCCTCCTAAGACAAACCCCCTCATCCCAGGAATCAGCCAAGTGAATCTTCTCTGAACTGCCTCCAATGCAAGTCTATCCCTCTTTAAATAAGGAGATCTAAACTGTACACAGTACTCTTAGTGCGGTCTCACCAATGCCCGGTACAGTTGTAGTAAGACTTCCCTCTTTTTACACTCTACCCACTTTGCAATAAAGTCCAACATTCCAGCTGCCTTCCTAATCACTTGCTGTACCTGAATGCTGTTTGTGATTCGTGTACCAGGACACCCAGATCCCTCTGTACCTCAGAGTTCTGTAATCTGTCCATTCAAATAATATTCTGCTTTTCTATTCTTCCTGCCAAAGTGGAAAATCTCACATTATGTCCCATATTATACTTCATTTTGCCCACACATTTTAAAAAATTCATTTAAGGTATGTGGGCATCGCTGGCTAGGCCAATATTTATTGCCCATCCCTAAGTTGCCCTTGAGAAGGTGGTGGTGAGCTGCCTTCTTGAACTGCTGCAGTCCATGTGGTGTAGGTACACCCACAGTGCTGTTAGGGAGTGGGTTCAATGACCATATCTATATTGCTTTGCAGACTCTCTGTCCTCACAACTTGCTTTCCTACCGATCTTTGTATCATCAGCAAATTTGGCTACAATACAGTTGGTCCCTTCATCCAAGTCATTGATCTCCTTCGGTTCTCTGCCCGAAGACAGGTCCAACCCACAGTGCCATAACCTTCACCATGGGTAGGGCAAGGAGGGAAAATCCATCCCAGCCAGAACAGGGAATCGAACCCCATGCTGTTGGCACCAATATGGTCCACACAAGCTGTGCAGCCAACTGGCCCCCAAAGAGTCCAAATTTCTGCAGCAACAATTGCTTTTCTATGCATGTTGTAGTCTGGAGCTATGATGGTAGAGGCTCCAACATTCTTTCCATCCCATGGCCAACCAGGAATCTCTCCCACACTTACCACCTGCCATTGGCATGTTCTTCAGGTTGATAATCAACCTGTTTGGCCACGTTACAAACACGCCTTCCTTGGCCATCAGTCCTGGGGTGGGACTTGAACCCAGAGCTTTGGGCTCGAACCCAGAGCTTCAGGCTCAGAGGCTGCGATGCTACCCACTGCGCCACAAGACCTCAAGCCATTAATATAGAACATGAATAGTTGAGTGTCTGTGTGGCACTCCACTAGTTACAGTTTGCCAACCTGAAATGATCCATTTATCCCAACTCTGTTTCCTATCAGCCAACCCTCTATCCATGCTAATAAATTCCACTCCTGTCCCCCAACATCATGAGCTCTTGTGCTTAACCTTTGGTGTTTCACCTTATTGAATGCCTTTTAGAAATCCTAATATACCACATCTACTGGTTCCCTTTTATCAACACTGTTTGCCACATCTCAAAGAACTCAATTTGTCAAACATGATTTTCCTTTCACAAACCCATGTTGACTCTGCCTGATTGTATTATGATTTTCTAAATGTCCTGCCACTGCCTCCTTAATAATGGATTCCAGCAATTTCCAGTGACAGATAGTAGACTAACCGGCCTATAGTTTCCTGCTTTCTGTCTCCCTTCTTTCTTGTACAGAGGCATTACTTGGGAGGATGATAAAGATTAGCTAGGGCAACAGGGAAATTTCCACTGCTCCTTTTGAATGTTGCCATGGGATCTTTAAATGCAGCTGAGGCCCGAGGGAGCCTTGTTCTTACCTGCACACACGCCTGATCGTGCAACACTCACTCTGATGCACTGGGAGTGTCAGCCTAGACAGAAGATATGGATCCAAGATGTGCTGATTAAAGAAATCTTTTCACTACATCTGTAGATCGGTGAGGAGTGGTTTAAGCCTGGCAAATGCCCTGTGCATGTCAGGTGAAGCCCATACTTGCACTTACTGCCAGGGTCAGCCAACAGCTACCCCGTGGTGTAAATGTCAGCTCCAACCAGCTATCGAACTGAAGAGGAATCAGACTTCCTGAAGGAGTGATTTTCACTTCAACTTCACTCTGGAGTCACATCCAAACTCCTCATCAAGATTAGCTTTCAGCTCCGTAATAACTCATGACACCGTGGAGTGTGGCTGCAGTCAGTGACTCCAAGCTGTGCCTTTGAAAAAACTGTGGGCTGAAGGGTGAGTGCACGCCCTCAGGGAGCTGAGCGAGTCTGTACCCTTGAGGTGATGGGGGAGGAATGAGTTGGAGTGGGAGTCTGTGTGCAGGAATCTTTAAGACATGAACATTTACTTGTTGACAGGAGCAAAGGGAAAACTTTCAGGATGTCTCAAGGCATTTTACAATCAATGAAGCACTTTGTGATGTATATTCAGCATTCCAATGGAGAAAACATGGCAACCAGTGTGTGCATGGCAAGATCCCTCAAACAGCAATGTGATTATCACCAGAGAATCTGTTTTACTGGTGTTGTTGAGGGATGAATGTTGACCAGAACACTGGGCAGAACTCCCCAACTTATTTTTGAAATAGCAGGCCATGGGCTCTTTAATGTCCACCTGTGAGAGCAGACTGGACTTTGGCTGAGCACTCTTTGGTCTTCCTTGTGTTTCATTGGTACAATTCAAATCCTCGTGACGACTGACAGAGTTCTGTCAATGGAACAGTGAACATCCTGAGGGTTTTGCTTTGATATACTGACTTTCCTGACTGGATGAAAGGGGTAGGGTTGGTGAGGTGCTGCTCTGCTTAAGCTGCCACACTGTTTTATGCTGAGACTGGTACACAGTTGCCAAGGCCACCTGTGCCACATCACCTCACCAACATAAAGGCTCCTGTAGAATGTCCCTGCCCAGCTCCTGGCATGATTGTTTTCACCTCTCTGCCTCCTTTCGATATTTAAGATGACCAAAGCTTAGTTTCCTCCCTCAAGTTCACGCTTACCAATTACACCTACCTATCATAGCTTACTCCATGATTTCATCAGCTTAAGGCATAACACTCCAGCTTTGTCTTAGCAGCGTCATCTCATTAATCCTTCCCAAGAGTACAACTTATCTAAAATCTTGTAGCCCACATCTGCATGAACTAACTCCCAAGGGTCCATTGCTCATTCCCTCAGTACTGACCCTCCGACAGTGCGGCACTCCCTCAGTACTGACCCTCCGACAGTGTGGCACCCCCTCAGTGCTGACCCTCCGACAGTGTGCGGTGTTCCCTCAGGGCTGACCCTCCCACAGTGCAGCACTCTCTCAGTTCTGAACCTCCGACAGTGCGGCACTCCCTCAGTACTGACCCTCTGACAGTGTGGCATTCCCTCAGTACTGTCCCTCCGACAGTGCGGCTCTCCCTCAGTACTGACCCTCCGACAGTGCGGCGCTCCCTCAGTACTGACCCTCCGACAGTGCGGCGCTCCCTCAGTACTGACCCTCCGACAGTGCGGCACTCCCTCAGTACTGACCCTCCGACAGTGCGGCATTCCCTCAGTGCTGACCCTCCGACAGTGCGGTGCTCCCTCAGTACTGACCCTCCGACAGTGCAGCGCTCCCTCAGTACTGACTCCTCATTACCTCACACCACAGTGCTCCCTCAGTACTGCAAGTGTCTGCCTGGATTTTGTGCTCCAGTTCCAGAGTGGGGGGCTTGAGCCCACAAGCAGCTGACTGAGGCAAGAGTGGTACCCAATGTGCCCCAGCTGACAGCAGCTAACAAGATTGTGCAACACAGAGTCAGAGGGAAAAGATCGAGGGATTTGTAAACAAGCTGGTTTGTGGTGCGTCAGTGAGAGAGAATGAGGGGACACATCAGTGTTTCCACACACACGCCTGCAGTCAAATGACTGAGATGGAAGGACAAACACACTCTGACGAAGGTTGTGAAAAACATGTTTTTGTGTGGTGGGGGTTGGGTGTGTGTGTGTGTTAGGCACCGGTTGAGCTTGAGTGTGGAGGCTCACAGGGACTGGATAGTCGGTCGCAGGTGGTGTCAGGTAATGACATGATCCGGGGTTTGTAGCCCCTGTGGGATGCTGCAACCTCACTGCAGTAATTAAACCACCAACTCATTCTGCAGCTCAGGAGGTGAGGCATTGACTGGCGGTGGGGGGGGGGGGGGGGGGCACAGGGTCAGAGGTTAATGAAGCCCCCTCTGCAAACATTTCTTAAGGTTGGGATCAGGATCCCATGGAATAGCAATGGGAACAGGATAGTGTGAGCTTCAGAACTGGATGGAGTGGGAAATATGTCATGGTGATGGAGTTTGAAGCAGGAATTCTGATTGCTCCCTTTCTCGCTGGAAAACTGAACATAATCATTCCAGTCAATGTGTCATAAAATGGCAGTGCATAGCAGGGCCAGGGTCGAGCAGAGAGAGAGAGCAGGATTGCAACAGACAGGGAGGCGGGATCCAGGGAGGGGATTTGGAGAAAATGGGGAGAGGTTACCAGCTTTTGGATAAGATGTTAAACTGAGGTCCTTTCTGCCTTCTCAAGTTAATTCAGGGGGATTGGAACCAGGGAGTTTCGTGGAAGAAGAGTGAGGTTCAGAGAGTGGGGCTGTCACAGAGTGAGGGAGTGGGCAGAGAACAAGACTTGAGCTGAGCTGGAGGGAAGGAGGCAAGAAACAACAGATAATTCAGTGTCAAGTGAACTAATTAAAATAGTGAAATAAAACTGCATGGATGGCGTGTGACTGGTAACTCACCTCCTGACTCCCCAAAGTCTGTCCACCATCTACAAGGCACAAGTCAGGAGTGTGATGGAATACTCCCCACTTGCCTGGATGAGTGCAGCTCCCACAACTCTCAAGAAGCTTGACACCGTCCAGGACAAAGCAGCCCCGCTTGATTGGCACCACATCCACAAACATTCACTCCCTCCACCACCGACGCACAGTAGCAGCTGTATGTACCGCCTACAAGATGCACTGCAGGAATTCACCAAGGCTCCTTCGACAACACCTTCCACCTAGGAGGACAAGGGCACGTGGGAACACCATCACCTGGAAGTTCCCGTCCAAGTCACTCACCACCTTGACTTGGAAATATATCTCCATTCCTTCACTGTAACTGGGTCAAAATCCTGGAACTCCCTCCCTAACAGCACTGTGGGTGTACCTACACTACATGGACTGCAGTGGTTCAAGAAGGCAGCTCACCACCACCTTCTCAAGGGCAATTAGGGATGGGCAGTAAATGCTGGCCCAGCCAGCGATGCTCACAGCCCACGAATGAATTAAAAAAATGCCAGCCTGACTGTCTCCCCCTTGGCAGCCTGGTTGTCTCTGTGAGACAGCCTCATCTGTTGGAAGGGGTATTTCCTGTCAGACAGACGCCTGCTCAGGGTTTGACTCCTACATTTAAACTGCGACAAAGTCACGGGAATATCAAACAAATCTGATTCACAACTGAAACATTTTCAGCCATTATAGAAAAATCATGTACAAATATTTCAAAACACAAAACTGGGTCTTGGGTGCAAGTTTGAAAACCCATCAACCAATAAATATCCTCCATTTAACCCCAAAACACCCCCATGCCTCAGTACGAACCCTTCGACAGTGTAGCACTCCCTCAGTACTGACCCTCCGACAGTGCGGCACTCCCTCAGTACTGACCCTCTAAGAAGTGTTTAATAGACGAATTTTGGCATCAGCAAAAGTGACCACAAAGTGGTCAGATTGTCGTAAAAGCCCAATTGATTCGCTAATGTCCTTTAAGGAAGTAAACCTGCCGCCCTTATCTATTCTGAGCCTGTTTTTGACTCCAGACCCCACGCTAAGTAATAAGAAATAATGGGAGCTTGTCAGAAAGGCACGGTGATAATCATGGGAGATTTTAATCTATATATAGACTAGAAAAGTCAGATGGGAAAAGGTAGCCTAGGTGAAGAGTTCATAGAATGTTTCCGGGATAGTTTCTTAGAACAGCATGTTCTGGAGCCAACCAGAGAGCAGGCTATACTTGAGCTGGCATTGTGCAATGAGATGGGACTAATTAATGAATCTCATAGGGAAGGTGCCCCTCAGTAGCAGCGTCCATAATACGATTGAATTTTACATTCAGTTTGAGGGGGAGAGGAGTGGGTCTGAGATTATGTTTTTAAACTTAAATAAGGGCAATTATGAGGGCATGAAAGCAGAGCAATTATGAGGGCATGAAAGTGAACTGGCAAATTAGGTTAAGAGATAGGTCAATAGAAATGCAGTGGCAAACATTTAAGGGGATATTTCAGCATACACAGAATAGATACATCTAAACGAGTAAGAAAAACTCCAAGGGACGGACACACCATCCGTGGTTAACTAGAAAGGTTAAAGATAGTATCAAACTTAAAGTAAAAGCATATAATTGTGCAAAGATGGGTGAAAGGTCAGAAGATTGGACAGAATATAAGGAACAGCAAAGGTTAATAAGGAGGGAAAAATTGGAGTACAAGAGAAAGCTGGCCAGAAATATAAAAACAGATAGTAAGAGTTTTTATATTTAAAAAAGAAACAAAGTGAGTGTTGGTCCTATAGAAAGTGAGTTTGGAGAATTGATGTTGGAAATCAAGGCGATGGGAAATGAATGGAACAGGT
Organism: Cetorhinus maximus; assembly: GCF_964194155.1. Classification (NCBI taxonomy): domain Eukaryota; kingdom Metazoa; phylum Chordata; class Chondrichthyes; order Lamniformes; family Cetorhinidae; genus Cetorhinus; species Cetorhinus maximus. The sequence goes on from NC_135888.1 coordinate 24,867,265, forward strand.
ATTTTGCATCAGTTTTCACAATAGAGGATACAAGTAACATTCCAGAAGCAGCTATAAATCAGGAAATGGGAGGGAGGGAGGAAGTCTGGAAAATTACAATCACCAGGGAAGTGGCACTGAATAAATTGTTGGAGCTGCGGCCTGACAAATCCCTGGGTCCTGATGGACTTCATCCTAGGGTCTTAAAAGAAGTGTCTAGTGAGATAGTTGATACATTGGTTTTAATTTTCCAAAACTCCCTAGATTCAGGGAAGGTCCCATTAGATTGGAAGATAGAAAATGTAATGATGTTATTCAAAAAGGGAGACAGAAAGCAGGAAACTACAGGCCAGTTTGCTTAACATCTGTCATAGGGAAAATGTTAGAAGCTATTATTAAAGAAGCAGGGCACTTAGATAAGCTCAATGTTATCAGGCAGAGTCAACATGGTTTTGTGAAAGAGAAATCATGTTTAACCAATTTATTGGAGTTCTTTGAGGGAGTAACATGTGCTGTGGATAAAGGGGAACCAGTGGGTATACTGTATTTAGATTTCCAGAAGGCATTTGATAAAGTCCCACATTAAAGGTTATTGTGGAAAATAAAAGCTCATGGTGTACAGGGTAACATATTCACATGGATAGAAGACTGGCTGGCTAACTAGAAGCAGAGAGTAGGCATAAATGGACCTTTTTGAGGTTGACAAATTTTACTGAGTGGTGTGCCACAGGGTTCAGTGCTAGGACCTCAACTGTTTACAACGGTGAGAGATTGCAGAGCTCTGAAATGCAGAAGGATCTGGGTGTCTTAGTGTATGAATCACAAAAGGCTAGTGTGCAGGTGCAGCAAGTAATTAGGAAGGCTAATATAATGTTGTCATTTATTGCGAGTGGGATTGAGTGGGATAAAAGTAGGGAGGTTATGCTTCAGTCACATGGGGCACTAGTGAGACCACATTTGGAGTACTGTGTACGGTATTGGTCACCTTATTTAAGGATGTTAAACGCAGTTCAGGGAAGATTTACTAAATTAATACCAGGAATGGGTGGGTTGTCTTATGAAGAAAGGTTGGACAGACTAGGTTTATATCCACTGGAGCTTAGAAGAGTAGGAGGTAACTTGATTGAAACATACGAGATCCTGAGGGGGCTTGACAGGGTGGATGTGGAGAGGATGTTCCCTCTTGTCGGAGAATCTAGAACTAGGGGTCACAGTTTAAAAATAAGGGGTCGCTCATTTAGACAGATAAGTTGATTTTTTTTCTCTCAGAGGGTCGTGAGTTTTTGGAAATCTCTCCTTCAAAAGGCAGTGGAAGCAGAGTCTTTGAATATTTTAAGGCACAGCGAGATAGATTCTTAACAAGGGGGTGAAAGGTTAACGGGGGTGGGTGGGATGCAGATTTGTGGTTACAATCAGATCAGCCATGACCTTATTAAATGGCGGAGCAGACTCAAGGGGCTGAATGGCCTACTCCTTGTTTGTATGCACTAATGTGAAGGACAGGGGAGGTGACAGCGTAGTGGTATTGTCACTGGACTAGTAATCCAGAGACCCAAGGTGATGGTCTGGGGACCTGGGTTCAAATCCCACCACGGCAGATGGTGGAATTTGAATCCAATAAAAATCTTAAATTAAAAGTCTAATAATGACCATGAAACCATTGTTGATAGTTGTAAAAACCCATCTGGTTCACTGGTTAGGGAAGGAAATCTGTCGTCCTTACCTGGTCTGGTCTACATGTGACTTCAGCAATGTGATTGACTCTTGAATACCCTCTGAAATGGCTGAGCAAGCCACTCAGTTGTAACAAACTGCTACAAAGTCACAAAACATGATTGAAACCAGACGGACCACCCGGCATCGACCGAGGCACCGGAAACGACAACAGCAAACTCAGACCTGTCGACCCTGCAAAGTCCTCCTTACTAACATCTGGGGGCTTGTGCCAAAATTGGGAGAGCTGTCTCACAGACTAGTCAAGCAACAGCCTGATATAGTCATCCTCACGGAATCATACCTTACAGATAATGTCCCAGACTCTACCATCAACATCCCTGGGTCTGTCCTGGGACAGGACAGAGGTGGGGGCACAGTGGTATACAGTCGGGAGGGGGTTGCCCTGGGAGACCTCAACTTCTGGACCCCATGAAGTCTCATGGCATCAGGTCAAACATGGACAAGGAAACCTCCTGCTGATTACCACATACTGCCCTCCGCAGCTGATGAATCAGTGCTCCTCCATGTTGAACATCACTTGGCAAGGGTGCAGAATGTACTCTGGACTTCAACGTTCATCACTAAGAGTGACTAGGTAGCACCACTACTGACCGAGCTGGACGAGTCCTAAATGACATAGCTGCTAGACTGGGTCTGAGGCAGGTGGTGAGGGAACCAACAAGAGGGAAAAACATACTTGACCTCATCCTCACCAATCTGCACCAGTATCGGTCGGAGTGACCACCGCACAGTCATTGTGGAGACGAAGTCCCACCTTCACATTGAGGATACCCTCCATTGTGTTGTGTGGCACTACCACAGTGTTAAACGGGATAGATTTCGAACAGATCTAGCAACTCCAGATTGGGCATCCATGAGGTGCTGTGAGCCATCAGCAGCAGCAGAATTGTACTTGAACACAATCTGTAGCCTCATGGCCCAGCATATCCCCCACTCTACCATCACCATCAAGGCAGGGGATCAACCCTGGTTCAGTGAAGTGTGCAGGAGGGCATGCTAGGAGCAGCAGCAGGCACACCTACAAATGAGGTGTCAACCTGGTGAAGCTAAAACACAGGACTACTTGCAAGCCAAAAAGCATAAGCAGCAGACAGAGCTAAGCGATCCCACAACCAATGGATGAGATCTAAGCTCTGCAAGTCCTGCCACATCCAGTCATGAATGGTGGTGGACAATTAAACAACTCACTGGAGGGGGAGGCTCCACAAATATCTCCATCCTCAATGATGGGGGAGCCCAGCACATCAGTGCAAAAGATAAGGCTGAAGCCTTTGCAACACACTTCTGCCAGAAGTGCCAAGTGGATGATTCATCTCGGCCTCCTCCGGTGGCCCCCAGCATCACAGACGCCAGTCTTCAGTCAATTCGATTCATTCCATGTTATATCAAGAAATGGCTGAAGGCACTGGATACTGCAGAGGCTATGGGCCCTGACAATATTCCAGCAATAGTACTGAAGACATGTGCTCCAGAACTTGCGGTGCCCCTAGCCAAGCTGTTCCAGTACAGCTACAACACTGGCATCTACCCGGTTATGTGGAAAATTGCCCAGGTGTGTCCTGTACACAAAAAGGTCAAATCCAACCCAGCCAATTACCGCCCCTTCAGTCTACTCTCGATCATCAGTAAAGTAATGGAATGGAATGGAAATAAAGTAATGGAATCAACAGTGCTATCAAGTAGAACTTGCTTAGCAATAATCTGCTCACTGACGCCCAGTTTGGGTTCTGTCAGGGCCACTCAGCTCCTGATCTCATTACAGCCTTGGTTCAAACGCGGACAAAAGAGCTGAACTCCCGAGTTGAGGTGAGAGTGAATGCCCTTGACATCGAGGCAGCATTTGACCAAGTGTTGCATCAAGGACTCCTAGCAAAACTGGAGTCAATGGGAATCAGGGGGAAAACTCTCTGCTGGTTGGAGTCATACCTAGCACAAAGGAAGACGTTTGTGGTTGTTGGAGGTCAGTCATCTCAGCTCCAGGACATCACTGCAGGAGTTCCTCAGGGTAGTGCCCTCAGCCCAACCATCTTCAGCTGTTTCAACAATGACCTTCCTTCCATCATAAGGTCACAAGTGGGGATGTTCGCTGATGATTGCACAATGTTCAGCACCATTTGCGATTCCTCAGATGCTGAAGCAGTCCATGTCCAAATGCAGCAAGACCTGGACAATATCCAGGCTTGGCCTGACAAGTGGCAAATAACATTCACGCCACACAAGTGCCAGGCAATGACCATCTCCAACAAGAGAGAATCCAACCATCGTCCCTTCATATTCAATGGCATTACCATCACTGAATCCCCCACTATCAACATCCTGGGGGTGGGGGGGGGTTACCATTGACCAGAAACTGAACTGGACTAGCCATATAAATACTGTGGCTACAAGAGCAGGTCAGAGGCTGGGAATCGTGCGACAAGTAACTCACCTCCTGGCTCCCCAAAGCCTGTGCACCATCTACAAGGCACAAGTCAGGAATGTGATGGAATACGCCTCACTTGCCTGGATGAGTGCATTCACAACACTCAAGAAGCTGGACACTGTTCAGGACAGAGCAGCCCGCTTGATTGACACCACATCCACAAACATTCACTCCCTCCACCACTAACACACAGTAGCAGCAGTGTGTACCATCTACAAGATGGACTGCAGCAACTCACCAAGGCTCCTTCAACAGCACCTTCCAGACCCATGACCTCTGTCATCTAGAAGGACAAGGAGAGCAGATAGATGAGAACACCACCACCTGGAATTCCCCTCCAAGTCACTCACCATCCTGACCTGGAAATATATCACCGTTCCTTCACTGTCACTGGGTCAAAATCCTGGAACTCCCTCCCTAACAGCACAACAGCAACAGTACCTACACCACATGGACTGCAGTGGCTCAGGAAGGCAGCTCACCACCACCTACTCAAGGGCAATTAGAGGTGGGCAATAAATACTGGCCCAGCCAGCGAAGCCCACATACCATGAATGAATAAAAAAAAATTCATCAAGTGGGCTAATAAGACTCTCAGTTGTATCAAGCCAACAGAATCTAGCATCCTCTTCTAAGAACAATTAGGAATGGGTGATCAATGTCAACTTTTGAGAGCGAAACTCACATCCTAAGGATAAGTGAATAGAAAAGAATACAAAGCTTGCAGCCCAGTGTGGTAGGCCCATAGGAGAAGGATAGAATGCAGCTCCACTGTTACATGCAGTTCCAGCCACACTCTGACAGGAACAATATATGTACAGTGTAGAAGCTCCAGATTCAGTGCACTGAAGCTATATTACTGCAAACAGTGCATAGACAGAGACAGGCAGTTCTACAAGCAACACGTCAGGCTGAAGGTCTGTTGTCCCAGTTCATCAGGTCAAGAATGGTGGTGGGGAACCAGACAACAAGCAGGCGTCGTCTCAGGCATGGTGGAGCCATAGAAGGCGATCGGCATCCAAAAGTGCAGAATGAACAATTTCACTACCTCCATCCACTCCTTGTGGTTCCCATGACAATAACTGTCAGCATCAAGCCAATTTGCCTCACTTGCTGTGACATTGCGCAGGGCCTGAGTGTATTGCTTGTAGAAGGTGACAGAGCGCCTTAGCAATAATTCTAGCTGTAGAATTGATAAGACGCACCAGAGTCAGCTGCTCCAATACCTCACAGTAAATTAATTTTAAATCTGTGAAGAGATTTTTTACTAAAGGTACACAAAGATCTGGAGGCAAGGCAGGTGGATGGAGTGAAGATAAGGATCAGTTATAATCTCATCCAAAGGCAATGCAAAGAAGGAGCTGTCCGGTTAATCCCACACAGCCCTGCTCATTCCATTTAGACCTGGCGCAGTGTCAAATTTCTCTTTGATAATGGTGCTCTGATGTACCTTTGCTGAGTTAAAGATGCTATACAAATGCAAGTTGTTGTTACACCGCATCACGCAGGGATTTTTATCAATTTATCACATCTCAATTTCCGCAATGCAGCAAATAAAGGTCGATTTCACAAGCAACGTGTTAGTAGGACTGGCTCTGCCAGCTCACTACAGGAAGCTGCAAACTGGAAGGTTAACGCTGACACTCAGGTCAACGTACAGCCTGTCACAGTGAGGGTGCAAACAATCTGAAATTAACAAAAGGCGAATGTCCTGATGGGAGGTCAGACCAGCCCCCCAACAAAAGCTGATGCTAAGTTTTGTTCCGTTTATTTCCCATGGTACCGATAAACTGAGGTTTAATGAGGGATCAAAGCTTCCTCTGCACTGTCCCCATCAAACACTCCCAGGACAGGTACAGCACGGGGTTAGATACAGAGTAAAGCTCCCTCTACACTGCCCCCATCAAACACTCCCAGGACAGGTACAGCACGGGGTTAGATACAGAGTAAAGCTCCCTCTACACTGTCCCCATCGAACACTCCCAGGACAGATACAGCACGGGGTTAGATACAGAGTAAAGCTCCCTCTACACTGTCCCCATCGAACACTCCCAGGACAGGTACAGCACAGGGTTAGATACAGAGTAAAGCTTCCTCTACACTGTCCCCATCAAACACTCCCAGGACAGGTACAGCATGGGGTGAGATACAGAGTAAAGCGCCCTCTACACTGTTCCCATCAAACACTCCCAGGACAGGTACAGCACAGGGTTAGATACAGAGTAAAGCTCCCTCTACACCGTCCCCATCAAACACTCCCAAGACAGGTACAGCACAGGGTTAGATACGGAGTAAAGCTCCCTCTACACCGTCCCCATCAAACACTCCCAGGGCAGGTACAGCACGGGGTTAGATACAGAGTAAAGCTCCCTCTACACTGTCCCCATCAAACACTCCCAGGACAGGTACAGCACGAGGTTAGATACAGAGTAAACCTCCCTCTACACTGTCCCCATCAAACATTCCCAGGACAGGTACAGCATGGGGTTAGATACAGAGTAAAGCTCCCTCTACACTGTCCCCATCAAACACTCCCAGGACAGGTACAGCACGAGGTTAGATACAGAGTAAACCTCCCTCTACACTGTCCCCATCAAACATTCCCAGGACAGGTACAGCATGGGGTTAGATACAGAGTAAAGCGCCCTCTGCACTGTCCCCATCAAACACTCCCAGGACAAGTACAGCATGGGGTTAGATACAGAGTAAAGCTCCCTCTACACTGTCCCCATCAAACACTCCCAGGACAGGTACAGCACGGGGTTAGATACAGAGTAAAGCGTTCTCTGCACTGTCCCCATCAAACACTGGGGATTTTCTTATACACAGCGAGTTGTTGTGATTTGGAAGGCGCTGCCTGAATGGACGGTGGAAGCAGATTCAGTAGGAACTTTCAAAAGGGGAATTGATTAAGTACTTGAAAAGTAGAAATTTGCAGGGTTGTGGGGAATGAGCAGGGGAAGTGGGGTTAATTGGATAGCTCTTTTAAAGAGACATGGGCACTATGGTGGATTGGTGTCACCCTGTGCTGTAAGATTCGATGAGTTGTGTCTGGAAGTACATTTGGTGACAGTGCCTTTCTTATGCGTCACTTGCTACCACGCCAGGCAAAGATTCTAGCAACACACAAGCAAACTGCAGAAAATGCTGGAAATACTCAGCAGGTCTGGCAGCATCTGTGGAGAGAGGAACAGAATTAATGATTCAGGTCTACGACCTTTCACCAAACTGGTCAGGATTATTGCAGAATAGGAAATGTTTCAAATTAAAGCCTCTGATCAAATGCACAAAGACTGAAGGATTCACATTGCTGATCACAGGTCATCTTGGGCTCCTTTTAATGATAAAATAGAAAGGGGCAAGTACAGAGGTTGAGTTTAACAGTCGTACTGTTTCCCTGTAACAACAGTCAGTAGCAGCACATGCCAACCTCTCCGTTCACTGCCATTGGTGGAGAACAAGAGTTAAAACTCTAAATGCGTACACGCACACACTGACTGATACACTCAAAAACTCTCTCTCACGTGGACTAACAGACTTTGAGTCACACAGACTGATAGATGCACATACACTCATGTAGACCGACTGACTCACTCAGATACTGTCACTGACTAAGACTCTCACTCTCACACTACCAGGCAGATGCACAGTCACAGAGACACATACACACCCACTTAAATAGACTCTCTTGCACACACACAGCCACACACCAGATGCCCACAAGCACAATAACATGCCCCCACATTCACGCACACCAACACACACACACAGACCTACTCTTGTATACATATATAAACCAAGACATTGTGGCAGACAGAGATATGCAGACAGCGACATACACACAGATGGAAATGGATACCCCTTCCCCCAAAACACACACACACACACACACCCCTATGTACTGAGACACATAGATATAGTAACAAAGACAAACACAAGTATACACGGAGACGGAATCAGGTGTACTGATGTGCACACACAAGTCGATATCAGAGCTGTATACACGCAAATGCATATGCAGATATACTCTCACACTTTCCCTCTCACATACCACAGCTTTGCAAACGATTGAAACAATATTCTAACAGTTGGTAACTGGAGAGTTCATTCATGTGGTGATGGGTTTTGGACAGAGATGGGCTGGATATGAAATATTTAAACTCTGCAAACAGACCTGGGTTGAATTGAGAACAGAATCTTAAAGTACCAGGTGCTTTGATGGGAAAAATACTCTGGTTAATACGATGTACCTCACACTGAACATACAGATGTTAAATGGGCCTTTGCAATGTGTCACTGATGAGCTGTGACACACAATTCACCACACAATAGACTTGATGCAGAAATCATTTTTCAAACAATTATATCTCTTAGATTAAACAACAAATTCCCTCCAGTAACAGATGAGGCAGCTCAGTAATGCTGTAGCAGGTTAAATGCAGGCAACAGTGAGGGTGAAATCCAGTTCGTCTGACAGTTGCATTTGCAAATAATCCATCCCATTCCTGTGGTCAGTGGCTGTAACCAGCATGAGAGACAGTCTTTTGCAGAAGTGGGGGTGTTTCAAGGGGGGGCAACGAGATGGTGGGAATCATTCCTCCCTCCCCCACCCACAGCCCTCACAATTTGTAGAACTATTCAAGGTTGAGTGATGATGTGGATGCCTCCGATCCATCAGCAGGGATGGTCACCGTGGTTACTCACTGCCCGCTCCTGATGAGACTTTCAGTGTTTCCCCCTGGCTCACTGGGGGGAATGCGACTCTTGCTGTCCTCGATATTGGAGGCAAGACGGGGAGGGAGGGGACAATCAGGAAAGAAAACAAGGGAGAGGGGAGGAGAGGCTGGGGGTGGATTGGGTGGAAGGAAAAGATGGGGAGTGGGAGGAGGGAAGGAAGGGAGGAATGGAGACAGAGGATGCGAGAACATGGAAGGAGGGAGTGAAGGGGCTATTCCATCCACTGATTCCAATTTTCATTCTGTTGAGTTGGGAATCGGGGATGGACATTGCTTATTGAGAGAATCCCTCACATGGAGAGAGCAACAGTCCAGAAACAAAGCTAAAACTGTCAATTATGCTATGTGTCCTTTCTACAGAATATATATATACCTGTACAGGTCCTACAGATCTATATATCTCTATACTAACTGTTTCATTGTGGAAATGAAGGACTTTGTGTGGTCTTATAATTCATCAGATTTAATGATGTGGAACAATGTGACATTATACAGAACCTGGTGACCATTATTCCAGGTGTAAAGGGCTCGGTCCTTGGGGTTATAATCCAGCATGGAGATGTGAGAGTATTGGTTATGGAACTGGATGTCAGTGTATTCGTAGGTGGAAGTGTTGGTGTTATATGAGTAGTAAACTTTGGCACCACCCAGGTGTGAGTTAGTCATGTACAGAGTGCCACAGATCATGAAAGCCTCTCCGGCACTACGTTTAGGATAGCCAGTGTTCCAGCTCCGTATCACCTCCAGAGTCCCCAGGTCCAGCTTGCTGATGACGATGTTCCCCGCGTTCTGATTGGTGGCGTAGACAGCCCACAGCCCCCCCTCGTCCACCATCAGGTCGATGTCAGAGTGGCCTCCCCAGGAGTAAGGGTACATGTTGTTATATCCTGCGTAGTCCAGGCTTCGTTGAGTAAGCAGGCGTTCAGTCGGGATATGGAACTTGATGATGATGTGGCTCTGGTACTTGTTAAAGTACAAGGTCTGGTTGTAGACTACCTGACCTGTGCCAGACCAGGGATGAGGCAGACGATGCACTGTGAAATTGTCTGTACTCATGAAATCCTGCAGGGACTTATAAACACGCACAAAGCGGTTGTTATGGTAACCATCCATGTAATAAACCTAGAGGAAAATTAAACAAGACAGCATCAAGATGGATTTGTCAACTAAATGTAGGAGCTGAATTTAACATCAGAGTAGATCAGGAATGACCTAATTCAAACCTTCAAACCCATGCCCACCTTTCCCAGAACTCCACGTTTGAATCCCTCCAATCAGGTTTCCACCCCAGCCACATTACCAAGACAGTTCTTATCAGAGACACAAATGGCATCCTCTGTGACTGTGACACGGGTAAACTTTCCCTCCTTGTCCTTCTCGGCCAGTCTGCAGCCTCTGACACGGTTTGACCACACCATCCTTCTCCAACGCCTCTCCACTGCTGTCCAGCTAAGTGCGACTGCTCTCACCTGGTTCCACTGTTATCGATCTAATCGTAACCAGAGAATCTCCTGCAATGACCTCTCTTCCTGCTCCCACACTGTTACCTCTGGTGTTCCCAAGGATCTATCCTTGGCCCCTCCTATTTCTCATCTACATGCTGCCTCTCGGTGACATCATCCAAAGGTGCAGTGTTAGTTTTCACATGTACATGGATGACCCCCAGCTCTACCCCACCATTACCTCTCTCAACTCCTCCACTTTTGCTGAATTATCAGACTGCTTATCCGACATCCAGAACTGGATGAGCAGAAATTTCCTTCAATTAAATATTGGGAAGACTGAAGCCATTGTTTTTGGTCCCCACTCCAAATGCTGTTCCTTTGCTACTGACTCCATCCCTCTCCCTGGCAACTCCCTGAACCTGAACCAGTTTATTTGCAACCTTGGTGTCTTATTTGATCCTGAGTTGAGGTTCTGACTACATCACTAAAACTGTCCACTTCCTCCTCCAGAGCATCGCCTGACTTTGTCCCTGTCTCAGCTTATCTGCTGCTGAAACCCTCATTGATGCCTTGGTTAACTCTACACTTGACTATTCCAATGCACCACTTGCTGGTCTCCCACATTCTACCTTCTGCAAACTTGAGGCTATTCAAAACTCTTCTGCCTGTGTCCTTACTTGCACCAAGCCCCATTCACCTGTCACCCCAGTGTTTGCTGATCTATACGGACTCCCTGTTAAGTAACACATCAATTTTAAAATTCTCATCCTTGGTGTTCAAATCCCACCATGGCCTCTGTAATCTCCTCCAGCGCCCAGGATCCCCACACTCAGCAAACTCTGGCCTCTTGCACATCCCTGATTTTAATTACTCCACCACTGGTAACCGTGTCTTCAGTTGGCTGGACTGCAAGCTCTCGAAATCCCTCCCTAAACCTCTCCACCTCCTCTCTTCTCCTTTAAGATGCTTTTGGTCATCTGCACCAATGTCATCTAATATAGCTCAGTTGTAAGTTTTGTTTCATAATACGCTCCTGAAGCATCTTGGGATGTCTGATGACATTAAAGATGGTATATAAACACAAGTTGTTGCTGCTGATAGAGTTCAGAATCACAGAGCAGAAGAGGCCCTTCGGCCCATCGAGTCTGCACTACCACGTAAGAAACACCTGACCTACCTACCTAATCCCATTTACCAGCACTTGGCCTATAGCCTTGAATGTTATGACGTGCCAAGTGCTCATCCAGGGACTTTTTAAAGGATGTGAGGCAACCCGCCTCCACCACCCTCCCAGTCGGTGCATTCCAGACCGTCACCACCCTCTGGGTAAAAAAGTTTTTCCTCACATCCCCCCTAAACCTCCTGTCCCTCACCTTGAACTTATGCCCCCTTGTGACTGACCCTTCAACTATGGGGAACAGCTGCTCCCTATCCACCCTGCCCATGCCCCTCATAATCTTGTACACCTCGATCAGGTCGCCCCTCAGTCTTCTCTGCTCCAACGAAAACAACCCAAGTCTATCCAACCTCTCTTCATAACTTAAATGTTTAATCCCAGGAAACATCCTGGTGAATCTCCTCTGCACCCCCTCTAGTGCAATCACATCTTTCCTATAATGTGGTGACCAGAACTGCACACAGTACTCCAACTGTGGCCTCACTAAGGTTCTATACAACTCCAACATGACCTCCCTACTTTTGTAATCTATGCCTCGATTGATAAAGGCAAGTGTCCCATATGCCTTTTTCACCACCCAACTAACATGCCCCTATGCCTTCAGAGATCTATGGACACACACGCCAAGGTCCCTTTGTTCCTCAGAACTTCCTAGTGTCATGCCATTCATCGAATACTTCCTTGTCAAATTACTCCTTCAAAAGTGTTTCACCTCACACTTTTCAGGGTTAAATTCCATCTGCCACTTATCTGCCCATTTGACCATCCTATCTATATCTTCCTGTAGCCCAAGACACTCAACCTCACTGTTAACCACCCGGCCAATCTTTGTGTTATCCGCAAACTTACTAATCCTACCCCTCACATAGTCATCTATGTCGTTTATATAAATGACGAATAATAGGGGACCCAGCACAGATCCCTGTGGTATGCCATTGGATACTGGCTTCCAGTCACTAAAGCATCCTTCTGTCATCACCCTCTGCCTCCTACAACTAAGCCAATTTTGAATCCACCTTATCAAATTACCCTGTATCCCATGTGCATTTGCCTTCTTTATAAGTCTCCCATGTGAAAAAGCCTTGTCAAAGGCTTTGCTGAAATCCATATAAACTACATCAACTGCACTACCCTCATCTACACACCTGGTCACCTCCTCAAAAAATTCAATCAAATTTGTTAGGCATGACCTCCCTCTGGCAAAGCCATGCTGACTATCCCTGATCAAACCTTGCCTCTCCAAGTGGAGATAGATACTCTCCTTCAGAATTTTCTTCAATAGTTTCCCTACCACTGACATGAGACTCACTGGCCTGTAGTTCCCTGGCTTATCTCTACAACCCTTCTTAAATAGCGGAACCACATTAGCTGTTCTCCAGTCCTCTGGCACCTCCCCCGTGGCCAGAGAGGAATTAAAAATTTGGGTCAGAGCCCCTACGATCTCCTCCCTTGCCTCCCTCAGCAGTCTGGGACACAAATCATCTGAACCTGGATATTTGTCCACTTTTAAGCCTGCCAACACCTCCAATACCTTGTGACTCCCTATATCAATTTGCTTAAGAACCTCGCAGTCTCTCTTCCCGAGTTCGAAACCTTCATCCTCATTCTCATGGGTGAAGACGGATGTGAAGTATTCATTCAACACTCTAGCAATGTCCTCTGGCTCCACCCATAGATTGACCCCTTGGTCCCTTATGGGCCCTACTCTTTCCCTCGTTACCCTCTTCCCATTGATATACTTATAGAATTTCTTCGCATTTTCCCTACTTTTACCAGCCAGAGCTTTCTCATATCCCCTCTTTGCTCTCCTAATTGCTTTTTTAAGCTCCACCCTGCACTTTCTGTTCTCCACTAATGCCTCTGCTGATTTGCTTCCCTTGTACCTGCAAAAAGCCTCTCTTTTCCTTCTCATCGTAACCTGCATATCTCTGGTCATCCATGGTTCTTTGGGCTTGTTACTCCTTCCTATCATCCTAGAGGGAACATGCTGAGCCTGTACCCACCCCATTTCCTTTTTGAACACCCTCCACTGTTCCTCTGTAGATTTCCCCACAAGTAACTGTTCCCAGTCTACCTTGGCCAGATCCTGCCTTATTTTACTAAAATTCACTCTCCCCCAATCCAAAAGTTCTTTAAAATTATGAAGGAGCTCGATAGGGTAGATGGTTTTTTTTTATTCATTCATGGGATGTGGGTATCGCTAGCTAGGCCAGTATTTATTGCCCATCCCTAATTACCCTTGTTCAGAGGGCATTTAAGAATCAACCACATTGCAATGGGCCTGGAGTCACATGCAGGCCAGGCCAGATAAGGACAGCAGATTTCCTTCCCTAAAGGGCATTAGTGAACACAGGTGTGTGTGGACTGTCTGAATCTAGGGGCCATCAATATGAGAGAGTCGGCAATAAATCCAATGGGGAATTCAGGAGAAACTTCTTTACCCAGAGAGTGGGATTCGCTACTACAGGGAATGGTTGAGGTGAATTGTACCAATGCATTTAAAGGGGAAGCTGGATAAACACATGAGGGAGAAAGGAATAGAAGGCTAGGCTGACAGAGTGAGCTAAAGAGGGGTTGGGAGGAGGCTCATGTGGAGCAGAAACACCAGCACAGAGCAGTTGGGCTGAATGGCCTGTTTCCGTGTGGATACAATTTAATCAGTACCGGGTGTACAGCCAAGAGCATTCAAAAGGGGGACGCTGAAGGTCAATTTGAACAGTAATAACTCAGGGTCATACAGATATCTGGACAAAGGAGGACCAGCGTTCCATCGAATTCACCTTCTCCCATCCTGCCAGTCCCAGGATACAATGATAACAGAGTTGTTGACCAACCAGGGCAAGCAATCTCTATTGATGAGTTTAGAATGGACCCAGACATGAGGTGAGGGAAAACCCCCAAATGAGGAAGAGCTTTGGGAGCTATTAGTCCAAAGTTCTGCCCAAACACTCAGCACACGTCAGATCTCAACTTATTCACATAGCGGATCCCAAATTGTTATTTTCTGAATGAAATCTCTCAAATCTGTTTTTGAATCATCAGGTACCAATCATTTCCACCATTGCCCTAGGAACTCTGCTCCATAGATTGTCCACTCACTCACTGAGATATTGTTTCCACAGATTAGCTTTGGATTCACCCCATTGCGCTCAGGCCATGTCTTCTGGTTCTGCTGCTCTGGACAAGGTGAGGCAGTGGGTCATGTTCTACATTATCCAGTCCCTTTAGAATGCTAGAAACACCACACAGATCATCTCTCAAACTACCCTGCTCCAGTGAGAACATGCCAACTTACACGGTCACTCCTCATAATCCAATCCTTCTATCCTCTCAATCATTCTAACTGCTCTCTTCTTTATCCTGTTTCGAGCTGCAATATCCTTACTATACTGTGGCAATCTGAGCTGGACCCAGGATTCAAAGTGCTGCTGCATCAATGATTTACAAAGATTACCTCATTATTTCTGCTCAATATTGATGGTTACATCCCAACATCTGGAATGCGCTGCCTGGAAATGTGGTGGAGGCAGGTTCAACCAAGACATTCAAGAGGGCATCAGATGATTACTTGAATAGAAACAATGTGCAAGGGTACGGGGAAAAGGCAGGAGAATGGCACTAAGTCATAATGATCATTTGGTGAGCCGGTGCAGACACAATGGGCCGAATGGCCTCCTTCTGTGCTGTAACAGTTCTGTGATCTGATGTGTTTTCCTCACTGTCACCAAGCTTAGATGTGATAGTTTCAATTTAACATAAAAAGAAACCAATTTAAGGCAATCGTGTTCAGTTCCGGGTACTGCACCCTCAGTATGGGAACTTGGAGATGGGGAGATTGGAGGGGTGGGTCGGAGGGGAAGGGGGGTGTAGAGTGGACCATGGGGGTCAGTGCTGGGGCATTTGCTGTTTCGATGGATCTATAGCTTCAATATTTCGACAGTGGCAAAACAGAGGGGGCAGGGAGATCTGCGATTCAGCTAAAGCTTTGCAAGAGAATTAAAGTTACTGCTACATAGGAAGTTAATTTAAAAATCTATAGAGATTGAAAATATATGAGAGGCTGAAATAGCCAGTGAACGGAATAGAACGAGGAGATTAAACAATTCTGGAAGGAAATGGAACATGGACACAGTGGAAATCCTGACAATGTGGAAAAGCAATTTAAAGTAGGTTATGGAGTAGAGATTGTCTCGAGACTCTGCTGAGACTAGGGGATCCTCACTTCAATACTTTGTAGGGTTTCTAGACTCCAGAAGGGGGCAACACGAAAGAAAATCAGACTTTCATTTATATGGCACTGTTCACCAATGCAGGGCATCCCAAATCACTGTACAACCAATAAAATACTTTGGAAGTGTTGTCACTGTTGTAATGACATGGCAGCCATCTTACACACAGCAAGATCCCACAAACAACAACATGATAAATCTGCTTCTCTGGTTGAAGGATAAATACTGACTGAGGAACTGGAGACAACTCCCCTGCTCTTCTTTGAAATAGAGCCATGGGATCTTTGACGTCCACCTGAGAGGGCTGAAGGGACCAGGGTTTAGCACCTCATTAATTGCCCCCAGCTTCAGTGGAAGAGGCAATGTTTTTGCTCCTGCTTGTTAGTCTGACTGTAAACAACATATCTCAAAAAAATAACAGAAGGTTTCAACAAAACTTGACAAACAGATAGGGATATGGCCTATGGAAGAACTGATTAGTATTTGGTGAAGATGCAAATCTTTTTTTTTTTAAAAGGAGCTGTGAACATTGGGAGATAGGGTGACTTGACTTTTTTTTAAGAATGTTGTAGGTTGTTTGATTTAGAAAGTGGTTAATTGTTTTAGAATTTTGTGGATTGTCTCAGCTGCTGTGATGCAATTTGCCACAGCTGGCAAAATATGAACAGAGTTTTCAGATCAGGTTGTTGGATGTGGATAGATCTGAAGTCTCCTCAGGGAAATGGAAGCTCTTAATAAGATGATTTCTTTTTTCAGCTTTGTAGTTACAGAGAATGAAACAGGCAGGGAAAAGCCTCAAGGAAAAGCTGCATAATTGTAATAACGTTGAGTTAACACAGCAGTGGAGGTATGTGCTCTACTGAGTGCCTCTTCACTTGTTATGACTGCACCTCTGACAATATAAAACTCTCTCAGTACTGATCCTCTGACAACACAGCACCCCATCAGTGCTGACCTTCCGACAATGCAGCGCTACGTCAGTACTGACCCTTTGACAGTGCAGGACTCCCTCGGTATTGACCCACCGACAGTGCAGCACACCCTCAGTCTTGATCCTCTGACACTGTAGCACTCCCTCAGTACTGAGCCTCCGACAGTGCAGCACTGCCTCAGTACTGACCCACCGGTAATGCGGCTCTCCCTCAGTACTGACCCTCTGACAGCGCAGTGTTCCCTCAGTACTGACCTTCCGACAATGCAGCACTCCCTCTGCAATGACCCTCCGACAATGTGGCTCTCCCTCAGTACTGAATCTCTGACAGTGTGGCACTCCCTCAGTGTTACACAGAGTGCTAGCCTGGAATCTTTGTTCAAATATCTGAAGTGGGACTCAAACTCCTGACCTCCTGACTCAGTGACGAGAGTTCTACCCACCGAACTACAGCTGACACCTTGCGGATTTCCATATGTTTCGAGTTTAGTATCTGCCGTTTCCTTAATTCACTTTAGCAATTCGCCGAAATGACCAAGGTCTGTTCAGCTGATGCTCAAATATATGAATTTGCTCAGAAATGAGTGTAACTCACATGAAATCAACTAAATTCTTGGAGCAGTGATATTGGTTTCTGGCCTATCACCCCACACATCTTTAATAATTATTACAATCAGACATCTAAAAACTAAATGTGTAAAAAGAAAACTTAAACTGATCACTAATCTTTATCTAGCGTTCATTCGGATTTGCTGCAGCCAATTCCTTGCCCCACAGGCCTTGCTATCTGAGACCAGGAGATGGGCCTGGCTCCATCGCCAGCACCAACAGGTTCATAGAGAAATCTCATGGCCTGTGAGGAGCAATTGGCCACTTGGACTCAGGGTATTCTCCACAGCCCCACTGTGGTTGACAGGGCCCTCTACCATGTCCGTTCTATTTCCCGCACTTTTGCTCTCACCCCTTCCCCTCCCTCCCAGAACAGCGATAGGGTTCCCCTTCTCCTCGCCTTCCACCCCACCAGCCTCCGCATTCAACGGATCATCCTCCAGCATTTCTGCCACCTCCAGCAGAATGTCACCTTCCCCTGCCCTCCCCTTTCAGAATCCCATAGGGACTGTTCCCTTCCAGAGTGGCCAAGGTCCACTCCTCAGTCATCCTCAACACATCCCCCTTTCCCACGACACCTTTCCATGCAAGGGCTGGAAATGCAACACCTGCCCATTTACCTCCTCCCATCTCACCATCCTAGGCCCCAAACACTCCTTCCCAAGTGAAACACTGATTTACTTGTACTTCTTTCAGTTTAGTATACGGTATTCACTGCTCACAACGTGGTCTCCTCTACAATGGGGAGATGAAAGGCGGACTGGGTGACTGCTTTGTGGAACACCTCCCTTCAGTCTGCAAGCGTGACCCTGAGCTTCCTGTCGCTTGTCATTTGAATTCTCCACCTTACTCCCACTTTGACCTTTCTGTCCTCGGCCTCAATTTTATATTCTTAAGGATATAAGTGTTAGAAGCAGTTCAGTGAAGGTAGACATGACTGATGCCTGGGATGGGGGCAGGGGAAGTGTGGGTTACCTTATGAGGAAAGTTTGGACAGGCTGGGCCTAAACCCATTGGAGTTTAGAAGAATGAGAGGTGGTCTTATTGAAATATAAAAAATTCTGAGGGGGCTTGACAGGGTGGATGCTGAGAGGGAGCTTCCTCTTGTGGAAGAGACTAAAACTAGGGGACACAGTTTAAAAATAAGGGGTCTCCCATTTAAGACGGAGATGAGGAGAGTTTTTTTTTTCTCCCAGAGGGTCGTGAACCTTTGGAATTCTCTTTCCCAGAGAGAGGCGGAGGCTGGGTCATTGAATATATTAAAGGCTATGGTAAATAGATTCCAACAGGGGAGTCAAAGGTTATCGGGGGTAGGCGGAATGTGGAGCTGAGGCCACAGTCAGATCAGCCATAATCTTACTGAATGGTGCAGCAGGCTTGAGGGGCTGAATGGCCTATCCTGCTCCTATTTCATATGCACAATGTTCCAATGAAGCTCAACACAAGTTCAAGGAACAGCACCTCATCTTCTGACTGGGCACTCTATAGCCTTCTGGACTCAATATTGAGTTCAATAATTTTAGTTTATAACACCTGTCCCCATCTTGTTTCATTTTTTTTTGCTGGTTCAGTTTCTCTTGTTTCTATCTTTATTCCTTCATGTTGTATTTGGATGGCTGCTATCCAGCCATTCACACCTCATCTGGACGCATCTTTTGTTTCTTTACTTTACCCACTACCACAAAACCTTTCATTATTTAATCTGTCCCGGCCTCCACCCAATCACAGGGGCTGCCTTTTGTTCTTCCACCCCCCTCCCACTTGTTCAAAACATTTCCATCTTTCCTCAGTTCTAATGAAAGGTCAGCGACCTGAAACGTTAACTCAGTTTCTCTCTCCACAGACGCTGCCTGACCTGCTGAGTATTTCCAGCACTTTGTTTCTATTTCTGGGGAAGCTGGGATTGTTCTCCTCAAGAGCAGAGAAGGTTAAATCGAACTGTTCAAAATTAGGAAGGGCTCAGTTAAGAGTAAAACAAGGAGAAACTGTTTCCACTGGCAGGATGGTTGATAACCAGAGGGATACAGATTTAAGAAAGTTGGCAAAAGAACCAGAGGGGAAATGGAGATAATTTTTTGTTTTACACAGTGAGTTGTTGTGATCTGGAAGGTGCTGCCTGAAAGGGGGGTGAAAGCAGATTTAATAGGGACTTTGGGAAGTGAATTGGGTAAATACTTGAGAACCAATTGGATAGCTCTTTCAAAGAGCTGGCATAGGCTCAATGGGCTGAACTCATACACTCTATGAGTATGTTGCATTTATGGCTTCTAGTTCTGGTCTCTCCCACAAGTGGAAATATCTTCTCTATGTCTATCCTATCAAACCCTTTCATCATTCTATCAAGCCAGCCATCAGTCTTCTCTATTCTGAAAGAGAGAGCCCCAGCCTGTTCAATCCTTCCTGAAGAATGGAGATGTTTTACCTCATAACCAAACCTCCTCCAGTTCCCCCAGATCCTCCTTGTAATACGGAGACTGGATTTGTTCATAGTGCTCCAAGTGCAGTCTAACCAAGGCTGTTTCTGTTCCTCTCAAAATGAACCCACATTGTTTGAGAGAGTCAGTTTTCCTCTCCCCTCTGTTCTCACTTTATAGGTGTTGTTTATCTGTAATTCCTCCCATGTCTGAAAGAGGGGCCAATGCTTTAAATGCTAACTTGTCTGTTCTTTCCACAGATGCAGCCTGACTGTCGATCTGTGTTTGGCAGAGATGGCTCTGATGGTCAGAATGGTTGTATTGGCAGTGATCCTGTCATCATCCAGAATCATTAGAATAAAGGTTTCATATAATTTCCTTGTTTTTGTATTCTATTCTTCACACAAAAACAACAGTGGTCCTAATAACAGTCGCTGGGGAACACTGCCCAGTACCACCCTCCATTCTGAAAAACTACCATTCACCACTGCTCTCTGTATAGCTCATACCCCAATTTTGTATTCACACAGACACCATCACCTCAATCCTGAGGATTTCAGTTTTGCCAATTACTTATCCCATGTATCATTATTTCCCCCTCCATGTGCTCTATGTATTTTGCTCTCTCATTGCTGCTCCTCCTGCCCACTAACCCCCGGTGAGATTAAATGGTCATGGTTGAGTTTGAAGTGAGCAGTGATTTGGTGATTGCCAGGACATACCTTGGTGTCACCCTCTGGTGAAGCAGGATCAGTCATCCAGGCACCAAACCTTGAACCGGATGTCTTGACGGTGAGTGGGTTGCTGATTCCCGTCAGTTTGCCGCAGGCTGGAATTGATGGAGAAAGTGTGACTGGAGTGAGTGGCAATGTGTGCAGATGTGTTTCACTGTCGAGCTCTCTGTTTATCACTATACCTCTTACCCTGTCCCGATCGTCCCCTCCTCCCCAACCCCTGCCCAAAAACAGGGTGGTGGTCCCAGGGGAGTGGGCGTGCCGGGATGTGTCCCCTTGGGGCGGGTTCACAGTTCAAATACCGATGGTGAGTCTTTGGTTTAGATTCTCTGCGTGCTGCTGTTTATCTTAGGTTTGGCCATGCCCTCAGTAGTCAAACAGCCTACCAACAATTACCCTCTTTGTTCCCACCCAGGATAGGGAGATCACTGACACCTCAGTCACTCAGGCAAGTAGGGAACAAACTGTGTTTTTCCAGAGAGGGAAGGGGTGCAGGGGCAGGAAAGGGGGAGTAGGGGAAATGGTGACTTTCAGGGCTCACCTTTCCCCACCACCACCCACCCCCCTCACCCGCCTGTATAGAGGGGAGCAACCAGAGACCCTCAGGACCCCCACCGTTGCTGCCTCCGATCCGCGATTCAGCACTCCCCTCGGACCCCCGAGGGGAGCAGCCAATTCCGCGTAAGCCGTTTAAGACGCGCGATTCGGGGCCTACCTAATTTTTGCATGCAGGCCCGAAGCCTGTCCTCAAGATTGGAGACTCTGCCCAGGAGCTCTTCATAGTCGTACGCTCCGATCTCCTCCTGAAGCTCGGCCAGTACAGCCGTGAGATTCGTCGCTTCCGCTTTAAACTGCAACACCAACTTGGCGTCAGCTTTATATTGCTCCAGCACGGGGATTAAAGGCAACAGTTCATCCATTCTCGATTTTAGGGCCTGCAACGGGTAAAATAATCTCTATTCAGTCGCAAGTGTGGAAAAATAAAAATCCCAACAGCTCCCCGCGGCCCCTGTCTAACGCTGTTATAAATATAATTCCCATTTCTTTCACGACCTCAGGATGCCCCCACACTGCTTTACAGCCAATGAAGTACTTTTGTAGTGTAGTCACTGCGGTAGGAAACACAGCAGCCAATCTGCGCACAGCAAGCTCCCACAAACAGCAACATGCCAATGACCTGATAATCTGTTTCACTGATGTCGGAGGAGGTCAGGGCACCAGGGAGAACTCCCCCCTACTTGTCTTCAAATAGTGGCTGTGGGATCTTTAATGTCCTCCTGAGGGGGCTAATGAGGCTTCAGTTTAACTTAACATTTGAAAGACGGCACCTCCAACAGTGCAGGGCTCCCTCAGTACTGAACTAGAATGTCAGCCTGGATTACGTGCTCAAATCTGTGTGTGTGTGAGAGACGGGGTCCCTGAATTGGTTCTCCCTGGGGGTATGGGTTCCACAGGCACTGGCACTCCCTTGTTTTGTCATCTGGAGGAGCAGAGAGTGAACACTACACCAAAATAATTTGGGAAAAAAAGCCTTTATTTTTTTTTTATTTTTTAGAATGCGATTGGGTTAACATGCTTTCAGTCACGTAACAAAAAGGACATTCAGTAGCGATGCATCAACATTTTTTTGATATATTTATATATAAATTTTAATTTTTTTTAAAACTATTGATGGTTAAACGGTTTAACATGCAGGAGAATCACAGCAAAGATTAACAAGTCAGCTCTATATGTATTAAAGAAAGCCTTAAAATTGTCATGTGATTTTTTTTGAGTTTTTTTTTAAACTATATAATAGTGCAAGGTCAGGAGCTCAAGTCCACGGTTACAAAGAATTGGACTTGTATCTTCGTTCAATCAATGCCGCTTTTCAAAAAAACTTTCTTAAACTTAGCCCTGCAAACAAAGAAAGGTAAGAGCGATACTATTGAGGAGTTCCTGCAATTTCCCCACTCCCGACTCCCAGAGACACAAGTACCCATTTTAAAACCGGACCCACCTCCACAAATACAGACACACACAAGGGGCCAGGTCGCCATCACCAGCACCTTCATTCATTTCTCTGTCAGTAACACATTCCTCACATACTGAGAGTTGCTACAATCTCTATCCTTCACATTTGCAATATTACAAAGGAAAATTACTTCCAGATTTGTCACAGCTTTTACTGGAAGTTATGAAGCAAAATATCCCCACATTAGCAGCTTCCTACCGGGGGGGGTACAGGTCTCCGACACTCCCCAACTCTCACCGGGGGGCACGGGTCCCCTACACACCCCGGCTCTCATCGGGGGGTACAGGTTCCCCCACACACCCTGACTCTCACTGGGGGTAACTGGTTCCCCCACAAAGCCCGACTCTCACCGGGGGTTACAGGTCCCCTACACACCCCGACTCTCACCGGGGGGGCACGGGTCCCCTACACACCCCGACTCTCACCGGAGGGTACAGGTTCCCCCACACACCCCAACTCTCACCGGGGGGTACGGGCTCCCACACACACCGACTCTCACCGGAGGGTACAGGTCCCCTACACACCCCGACTCTCACCGGGGGGTACAGGTCCCCCACACACCCCGACTCTCACCGGGGGTTACAGGTCCCCTACACACCCCGACTCTCACCGGTGGGGCACGGGTCCCCTACACACCCCGACTCTCACCGGAGGGTACAGGTTCCCCCACACACCCCGACTCTCACCGGGGATATACCTGAAAAACCTGCACATTTCATTCAAATCAGGAATCATGCTTTTAAAAATGGACCTGATGACAAATTGAACTGAACAAGGCTAAACCCAAAATGTGAAGATAAGATCTTGAGGACAGAGTGAAAAAGGCAGTTTTATGATGGAAATGTTGCCCCCACAAGAGTCAGTATTAACCAGCCATTTAGATGGATTCCCATCGAGTTTGATGAATGAGTGACTGAATGATAATTAAAGTTGGGAAGTGATTTTCCTGTCAGGATGGTTAGCTTGCTGGGAAATATTGACCTGGAAGCATTTCTCAATCTGTCAACATTCCAATCGGGATAACAGCAGGGTTCACAAAACTAATAGGTGGGATATGCAATTGACCTAACACCAGGATCACTATTAGAAACAAACCCATGAGCTCTTGATTCTGACCCTGATCCATTTGGGTGGCAGGGGATAGGATCAGTGGGCAGCAGAGAGGGGCTGGTGGGCGTAGCATTGAGGGACTGGGAAGTCTCCGAAAGTGGGCGAGGGGGGGCCCCAGAGAGGGGGGTGGGCACAATAGACATTTATCAGTGGGGTCTGGGATGTACCTGCATCCAGCCCAAAGCAGCCGGATGTGGGGTGAGCTTTTCTTTGTTTTCTGTCATCGAGGATACAGGTAGGTTGCCTGAAGGTGATAGCAAACCCTTGGCAAAGCTGGTACTCCAGCAGGCGGTGTATAAAACAGTATTGCCAGCACAGGTACAGCCCATAGGGCCCCAAGGGGTCCATGCCAGTGTTTATGCTCCAGATGAGCCTCCTCCCAGCCCTTTTGATCACACCTCAACAGCACATCCTCGTACTGTGTCCCCGCAGTTCCACATTCTCCCCACTCTCTGGGCAAAGAAGCTTCTCCTGAATGAATGACTGAATTTATTAGTGACTAACTTTTATTTATGGCTCCTAGTTCCGGTCTCCACAACAAGTGGGGACATCTTTAAATTTATCCAATTGAAATCTCTCTTAATATTAAAGACCTCGATCAGATCACTTCTCAGCCTTCTCTTTTCTAGAGAAAAGAACCCCAGCCTGTTCAGTCTTTCCTGACAGTTGTAACCTCTCAGCTCTGGTATCATCCTTGTCAATCTATTTTGGATCTTCTCCAGTGCCTCTGTATTGTTTGTATAATAGAGACCAGACCTGTACACCACGCCCCAAATGTGGTCTAAGCAAGGTTCTCCACAAGTTTAATCGAACTTCTCTGCTTTTCAATTCCTTCCCTCTAGAAATGAACCCCAGTGTTTGCATTTTTATGACCTTATTAACCTGTGTTGCTATTTTTAGTGATTTGTGTCTCTGTACCCCCAGATCCCTCTGACCCTTTACCCCGTTTAAACTGGTAATTTCAGAGGAACATGGGACATCCTTATTCCTCCTATCAAAATGCACCATGTCATACTGACCGACATTGAAGTTTATTTGTCAATTACATGTCCACTCTGTAAGTTTGTTAATGTCTTCCTGTATTTTGTCGCAGTCTTCTTCAGTCTTAACTACATCCTCTCATTCGGTGTCAGCCATAAATTTTGAAATTGTGCTTCCAATTCCCGAGTCCAATTTTAAAAAATGTAAATGGTGAACAACGGTGGTCCCAGGGTCAATCCTTGTGGAATACCACCTCCCACCATCTGCCAGTCTAAGTAACTACCTTTAATCCCAACTCCGTTTTGTGTTTTGCCAACTTTCTATTCATTCTGTTACCTGCCCCTGACTCTACACACTGACCTTATTCATGTCCCTACCCATGTGGTACTTAATCAAAGGTCTTTTGAAAAGATATGTTATATCTGCTGCATTAGCCTCATCCACGCTTTCTGTTACTTCTTCCAAGAATTCAATATGGCTGGTGAAACAAAGGGAAAAGTTTCCCTTTTGAAAGCCATGCCGATGACTCTTCATTATAATTCCATTTCCAGAGGTTTTTCCATTATAGGTTTCGATAACGAATCCATTAACTTTCCTGTCAGTGACATTAAGCTAATTAGTCTACATTTCCCTGGGTTTGCTCTGTTTCCTTTTTAAATATAGAAATCACATTAGCTGTTCATCAGTTCTCTGGCACGTTTCCCTTTCTAATACATTATTATATATATATATATATGTAATAGAGCCTCCGTTATCTCCTGCTTAACTTCTTTAAATTTGCATGGATGTAATCTATCTGGACCAGGGGTGTTATCTTGTCGTAGATTGATTAGTTTATTAATTATCTCCCCTCTTTCTATCTTAAACATTTTTATCTTTTTGATCTTCTCTTCTAATCTCATTGAAACGTATAAAACTCTGACAGGGGTTGACAGACTGGATGCAGGGATGATGTTTCCTCTGGCTCGGGGGGTAGGGAGGGTTCTAGAACAAGGAGTCACAGTCTTAGGATATGGAGTAGGCCATTTATGACTGAGGTGAGGAGAAACTTCTTCACTCAGAGGGTGGTGAGCCTGTGGAATTCTCTACCATAGAAGCTGTGGAGGACAAGTCACTGAATATATTTAAGGAGGAAATAGATTTCTAGACTCTAAAGGCATCAAGGGTATGGGGAGAGAGTGGGAGTATGGCGTTGAGATAGAGGATCAGCCATGATCATATTGAATGGTGGAGCAGGCTTGAAGGGCCAAATGGCCTACTCCTGCTCCTAGTTTTTATGTTTCCACGTCCACCATGTTGGTTCCCTTTAGTAAATACGAAATAATTATTCAATATCCTTGCCATTTTGCTCTCATTAACAAAAACCTGGGTCAAGCACATGGGCTGAATGGCCTCCTCCTGTTCTTTAAACATTTGTGGCCAATGATTTTTAAATTTAGTGAACCTAAGGGTAAAGTAGTTCACAGAGGGGGTGAATGCGGATCAGCCTCTGCAAAAGTTAATTCCGGAACCTCTAAAAGGAAACAAGATCAATAACCTGCTGAGATAGAGGATCAGGGGTTGTAAGAGCTCAATCTAATTACATTGGGGGTGAAAGAGAATAGAGATCCTGGAGCCGGGTGGGAGGGCTGGTGGTGTGTGGAGGAGCCCATGACTGAGGTTGGCAAGTGTGAGATGAACAGGTTTGATGGGCTGATTGTCATTTCCTCATCCTTGTGTTCTTCTGAACACGACAGAGGAGTTCATGGCTGTTTTGTGATCTGACCAATCGACTCAATAGGTCATTGGGCTCCCCTCAGAACGGGAAGGCTGTGCCAAAGTCTTGTTGGCAAATTACTCAATGATTACATATAACTGACAAACATTTCTCGGCCCCACAGACCAGCCCCACAAGCAGAATATGAATCTAAAACGGTGCTCACTGTACCTGAAACTGTCGGGAGAGATGTGCTTTGTGACTCTCCTCCACTTGTTTGAATTTTGTTTCCAAGCCTCTCATCTGTGTTTCCATTTTCTCCACGTACTGCAGGTCTCGCTGGGTTCGTCGATCCAAGACTTCTATAGATTGAGTCATATTCTGCACCTGTAACAGTGAAGGGGGAGTGAGATTGACTTCCATTAGCTGATAAATGGGGACAATTCTACATCCACCAATTGCCCACAGTCCATATTCTCAATCTTGCTGATGAGCTACAGCCAGGAACACAGCATGCTTGTATGTAAGACAAATTAGCTGGTCACAGCGTCCTTACATGGAGATCATTACTACATGGTCAAAGAGTTAGAAGAATCTCACTCAAGAGAGATACCTATGGCAAGAATATGCAACTGCATCGTGACAGTTGACATAACAAAATTACATACAAACATATGAAATAGGAGGAGTAGGCCATTCGACCCCTCGGATCTGCTCCACCATTCAATAAGATCATGGCTAATCTGTTTGTGTTGCCTTTTACATTCTCATCTACCCCTGATGACCTTTGATTCCCTTGCCTAACAAGAATCTATCTACTTCTGCCTTAAAAATATTCAATGACCCCACTTCCAGTCTTCTGAGGCAGAGAATTCTAAAGTCGCACAACCCTCTCAGCGAAAAAAATTCTCCTCATCTCTGTCCTAAAAGAGCGACCCCTAAATTTAAAACAGTGCCCCCTAGTTCTGGACTCACCCACAAGAGGAAACATCCTTTCCACGTCCACCTTGTCAAGGCCATTCAGGATCTTGTATACTTCAATCAACTCACCCCTCACTCTTCTAAACTCCAGTGGAAACAAGACCAGTCTGTCCAACCTTTCCTTATAAGACAACCCACTCATTCCAGGTATCAACCTAATAAACCTCCTCTGAACCGCTTTCAATGCATTTACATCCTTCCTTAAATAAGGAGACCAAAACTGCACACAGCATTTGAGATGCGGTCTCACCAATTCCCTGTATAACTGAAGCATAACATCCTTACTTTTATGTTAAATCCCTCTAGTAATAAAGGATAGCATTTCATTCGCCTTCTTAATTACTTGCTGTACCTGCATACTAACTTTTTGTGGCTCATGCACTAGAACACCTAGATCCCTCTGCACCTCGGAAATCTACAGCCGTTCTCCATTTAAGAAATACTCTTTTTTATTCTTCCTGCCAAAGTGAACAGCTTCACATTTTCCCACATTAAACTCTAAACAGAAAGTGTTGACATGTGTGGCTAAAAACAATGACACCAAGGGCTGGGTTTTCCCACAGGAGGGGGATCCTACTACTTCCTATCAACAAGACTGGTGGCGCAATCTTCTGGGAGGCAGCCTTCGAATAGGACAGCGAGTGCAGAAGTGGCCAGTTGAGGACGGTGGGTGGGTTGCTGATCAGAGGTTCACCAGTACTTGGGTTTCAACATCCTCACAGGAAGAGGACAGCGATGCTAAGGCATGCTGGGGACTGCAAGGGCATCTCAACAGAGACACCTTGGAGGCATGGATCCAATTCAAATATGATGAGGGCCAAAGTCAGTTAGTCCCTTGGACAGGAGGGAAACCTCAATGGAGGAATCAAATGGGCCGTAGGTACAGCCTTTCCGACCTGTGGCCTGGTCATTGGGGCATTGAACCTCCGTCTCTGATGGCTTTCTCCCTGGCCTGCCACAAGGAGGCCTCCTTCGTTGAGATGGTGAGGCCACACAAATACCTCTAACTGTGGCCTTAACAAGAGCGAAACGGGCAGCTCACCCTGGGAGAGGTCCTTGGCAGTGGGGATGCATCAGGGAACTGTTCTGAAATGGCTTTCCCCTATTTTTCCTTCTCTCCTGCCTCCAGGCCTGACACTATGGGATCAGGAAGATTTAGCCTCATGAGTCTGGAAGTGTGCATTGGCCCTGTGTATTATTAGGTAATAGGTACAGCAGAGTAATTCCCCAACAGTCATCCCCTGCCCAATATTACTACAGTAATTACCCAGCCACACCACCCATCCCCAGTTACTGCAAAGATTACACTCTCCACCCTTGCCCGCCAACCACCAACTCCGCCACCCCCCCCACAACCCCACCACCAGATATTGCAGGAACATCAGGAAAAGTACTGCAACCATGGATAACTAAAGACGTTAGGATTAGATTAGATTGGAAAAAGGATTGACAAAATTAGTAATGAGTAATTAGTAAGGAGAAGAGTTAGAAAGGGAGTGAAACTTGAGGAATTTGAAAACAAGGATGACAATTTTAAAATTGAGATATTATCGGACCTGAAACCAGTGAACGTGTGATCGGTGAACGAGCTTTAGATATGGGCAGCAGTGTTTTAGATGAACACAAGTTTATGTAGGGTGGACAATGGCAGCCTGGCTAGGCGGTCAAGTGTAGAAGTAGGTCGCAGTGGCATGATGAAGGTTTCAGATATAGATGAGTTAAGGCAGAGGTAGAATCAGGTGATGTTCTGGAGGTGGAAAGGGGCCGTCTTTGTGATAGTATGGATATATGGTTAGAAATTGACCTTGGGATCAGACACAACACCAAGGTTACAAATGGTTTTTCTGAACGTAAGACAGTTTCCAGGACAGAAACCCATGGTTAGGGAATGGAGTTTGTGGTCTTTGCAGGAGAAGGCAAAGATAATAGCTGCACTCTTCCCAATATTTAATTGGAGGAACTTCCAGCTTATCCAACATTGGATGTCAGACAAGCAGCCTAGCAAATCAGAGACAAGGGAGGAATCCAAAGGGGTCAGATAGCACTGAGTTGTCAGCGTGTACATGGAATCTGCCGCTGTGTTTTCAGATGATGTCACTGAGTGACATGTAGGTGCAAAATGGGAGGGGCCAAGATAGATCTTTGGAGGACACCAGAGGTAACAGTGTGGGAGCAGGAAGAGAGGTCATTGCAGGAGATTCTCTGGTTACGATTAGATCAATAAGAATGGAACTAGATGAGAGCAGTTCCACCCAGCTGGACCAGTGAAACTAACTGCGTTTCCCTTTGAAAGAACCAGCACAGACTTGATGGGCCAAATGGCCACCTTCTGCACTATACTACTCTAGGATTCTTTGGGAATGGAGAGGCATTGGAGGAGGGCGGTGTGGTCAACGGTGTCAAAGGCTGCAAACAGAAGGACAAGGAGGGACAGTCTATCATGGTCACATAGGACACATTGGCAAGTGCTGTTCAGTACTTGGCCAGAATGGAACCCTGATGGAGAAATTCTAATGGATTTGTGGGAAAGATGGGCATGGATTTGGGAAAGCAACAACATGTTCAAGGGCTTTGGAGTGCAGGTGCAGTTTGAAGGTTTCCCACGTGTCTCCTGTTATGTGGTCTGTTACCCAGGTCCATATTTCACATGAGAGTTCCTCCTGTTTCCATGCACAGAAAGCCCTAGCTGATGGCTCACGCTGCTTGTCCCTAACTCTTTGCAGAACCTGCCATACCTTTTCCAGGAGCTGCCTCAGCTGCTTGGTCCGGGCGTCACGTGAGCACAGAGTCTGCTGGGGAGCCACCACGGTGCAGATACACCTCCCTTCACTGTCCGGCGCAGAGCTGAACACACGCCAGCCATCCTCAGCATTGTCTGGTAATACCTGGGCAGGAAAGAGGATATAGATCGCCAGAAGGAGCAGAGAATTCGGTACAAAGGAATAGCACAAATTGAGCAACAAACTGAGATTTAAGCACCCGTCCCACCCTTGATGGAGACCCAATTAATACAATAAAACAACCTATCGGGATAAAACAAAGACTGAATGTAGAAGAGGAGCACATTCTACACCAGGTGCATTCCAGCTCCAGAGAATATACATCCAGGTAAACTCTGACACCTTGATTTCTTGCTGCACCACATGCTTCAAATGAGTTACAGTTTCACAGTCCGTCTCTGTCTGACTCTATCCACCTGACTGTGTGCCTGGACATGTGAATTTGTCTACCTGCGTATCTCTCTCTGCCCCCATGTGTAGCAGGCGCTGAATAACCTGTCGTCCAGATGATTGGGAAATGGAGCCATGTGTGTGAGCAACAAACTTCAGGAGGAACTTGAGGAGAAACACAGAGCTGTGCCCTGCCAACACTGCTTTTTTTTTTTGAGTGTTGCTTTGCAATGTCCCCTATCCGCCTAAGCTCCAAAAGCTGTTGTTCGAATGCTAAGGAAATTTCTAACTGCAATTGTCACTAGACAGGATTTATCAAGAATGCAGCAGATTCAGACATTATGAGCCCGTGTCCCGCAGCACAAGCACAATATGAGATTGCAGTACCCAGGAGGCTGAACAATTTACAAGTTATGTAACCTGAAAAAAAGTTAAAATAAATGATCTTGCCCACTCTCTCATCTAACCATCTCGGTTTTTCCATCAGCAATTCTTTTTTATTCGTTCTGTTTTTCTGTCAAATCCACTGCAACAGACTCCCAGTGGAAAAAACGCAAAGGAAATCTAACCCACATCCATATTTAAGCTACACAGTACCACTCAGAATTTAACCAAGCTGCCGCGTACACTTTGCTACTCAATTTAACTCATGTCCTGAAATCAAATTGGGATGAGGGGGTTGTCCTACGATGAGAGGCTGAGTAAATTGGGCCGATATTCTCTGGAGTTTGGAAGAATGAGGCGATCTCGTTGAAACCTACAAGATTCTGAAGGGGTTTGACAGGGTGGAGGCTGGGAGATTGTTTCCACTGGTCGGGGAATCTAAAACACGGGGGCTCAGTCTCAGGATAAGGGGGCCGATCATTTAGGACTGAGATGAAAGGGAATTTTTTTACTCAAAGGGTTGTGAATTCTCTACCCCAGAGGGCTGTGGATGCTTCATCGTTGAATACATTTAAGGCTGGGATAGACAGAGTTTTGGTGTCTCAGGTAATTATGTGATATGAGGAATCTTTAAAATTCTGAAGGATTCCAGTAAGAATAGATAGAGTATATCCACTTGTGGGGAAGAACATAACTAAGGGGCCATCAATATGTGATGGTCAGTAATAAATCCAATCGGAATTCAGGAGGAACTTCTTTACCTGGAGAATGGTGAGAATGTGGAACTTGCTACCACAGGGAGTGGCTGAGACAAATAGTATTGATATACTTAAACAAATGAGTGAGAAAGGAATAGAAGGGTATGGTGACAAGGTGAGCTGAGGAAAGTTGGAAGGATGCTTGAGTGACTGAATAGCCTGTTTCTGTTGTGTGTAACTTACATAATTCTAACTCACACACTGTCACCCACATTCTACCTCCATCTTCCCCTTTACTTTCCCCCTCCCGGTGAAATGACCAAGCTGCCGCTTTGTTGGAGACTCGGAGATCAGTAATTGGATGCAGGCCTGTCTCTGGAATGTTACAGACATATGCTGTTTATAATGTTACATCTTATTCCGGGGGCAGTTTAGAGCTGGTCTAATATACCAAACGATTCTCCTCAGGTTTGAAGGTTTAAAAGTGCCAATGACAACAGACAGTCTGATTTACAGAGAAGATTCACAGCTGAGAATTGGGCCTGGGTTTCTCACAGGTATTGCTGCATTAGCAGCAGTGCCAGTGTCAATGTCCAATCTCTCTGCTTCTTGCTGTCAGTCTCACTTCACATCCCCCCGAACGCTGTCCCATTTCCCCCCTGAACCCTGGGTTGTGGGTTCATGTCCCACTCCCGGAAACCAAGAACTGTGATTGTACTCGAAAGAGTTGCAATCTGTGGCTGTTGATAACTCGAAAGAGTTTCCCCCCTGAACCCTGACCCCCACCCCATTTCCCCCCTCCCCGCCCTGACTCCCGTCCCATTCCCCCCATCCCCGCCCTGACCCCCACCCCATTTCCCCCCTCCCCGCCCTGACCCCCACCCCATTTCCCCCCTCCCCATCCTGACCCCCGTCCCATTCCCCCCCTCCCCACCCTGGCCCCTGTCCCACCCCCCTCACCCTGACTCCCATCACTTTGCCCCAACCCCATCACCCCCACGAGCCCCATCCCATTTCCCCCACCAGGACCCCCACCCATTCCCTTCCCACCATACAAACGTATGAACATACGAAATAGGAACAGAAGCAGGCTATTCGGCCCCTTGAACCTGTACCACAATTCGATAAGATCATGGCTGATCTGTGTTTCGATTTCCACATTTCCATCTACCCGATAACCTTTGATTCCCTTGCTTAGTAAGAATCTATCTAACTCTGCCTTAAAAATATTCAATGACTCTGCCTCCACCGCCTTCTGAGGCAGATTAGTTCCAAAGTTGCACAACCCTCTGAGAGAAAAAAATTCTCCTCATCTCTGTCCTAAAAGGGTGACCCCTAATTTTAAATCAGTGCCTCCTAGTTCTGGACTCACCCACAAGAGGAAACATTTTTTCCACGTCCACCTTGTAAAGGCCGTTCAGGATCTTATATACTTCAATCAAGCATAGCTCCAGTGGAAACGAGCCCAGTCTGTCCAACCTTTCCTCATAAGACAACTCACTCATTCCAGATATCAATCTAGTAAACCTCCTCTGA
Source organism: Cetorhinus maximus (assembly GCF_964194155.1). Classification (NCBI taxonomy): domain Eukaryota; kingdom Metazoa; phylum Chordata; class Chondrichthyes; order Lamniformes; family Cetorhinidae; genus Cetorhinus; species Cetorhinus maximus. The sequence continues at coordinate 24,900,248 of NC_135888.1, forward strand.
ACCGCCTCCAATGCATTTACATCCTTCCTTAAATAAGGAGACCAAAGCTGCACACAGTATTTGAGATGCGGTCTCACCAATGCCCTGTGTAACTGAAGAATAACATCCTTACTTTTATGTTCAATCCCTCTTGTAATAAAGGATAGCATTCCATTAGCCTTCTTAATTACTTGCTGTACCTGCACACTAACTTTTTGTGACTCATGTACTAGAACACCTAGATCCCTCTGCAGCTCTGAATTATGCAGCTGTTCTCCATTTAAGTACTCCTCTGCTTTTTTGTTCTTCCTGCCAAAGTGAACAACTTCACATTTTCCCACATTAAACTCCATCTGCCAGATCCTTGCCTACTCACTCAACCTATCTATATCTGCCTGCAACCTCCTTATGTCCTCTTCACAACATACTTTCCTACCTTTGTGTCATCTGTAAATTTAGCTGCCTTGCTTTCACTCCCCTCATTTCAGTCATTGATATAAATTGTAAAAAGTTGAGGCTCCTGCGGGACTTCACTTGTCACATGCTGCCAATCAGGTAAAGACCCAATTGTGTATACTCTGTTTTCTGCCAGCCAGCCAATCTTGTATCCATGCTAATATGTTATCCCCATACCATGAGTTTTTATTTTCTGCAATAACCTTTGATGTGGCACCCTATCAAATGCCTTCTGAAAATCCAAGTACAGCACATCTACAGGCTCCCCTTTATCCAAAGCGCACGTTACTCCTTCAAAGAGCTCCAATAAATTGGTTAAACATGATTTCCCTTTCACAAAACCATGCTGACTCTTCCCTATCACCTTGAGTTTTTCTAAGTGCCCAGCTATAATATCCTTCATGATCGATTCTAATAACTTCCCCACGACAGACGTCAAGCTAACTGGTCTATAGATTCCTGTTTTCGATCTCCCTCTCTTCTTGAATAGAGGGGTCACATTTGCTACTTTCCAGTTTGATGGAACCTTTCCAGAATATGGTGAACTTTGGAAACTTAACTCCAACACATCGACTACCTCATTAGCCACCTCTTTTAAGACCCTAGGATGAAGTCCATCAGGACCCGGAGACTTGTCAGCCCACAGCTCCATCAGTTTGTTCAGTACCGCTTCCCTAATGATTATAATTTCACCAAGTTCTCCTTCTCCCTTCCACCTTCTGATTTTCAGCTATTACTGAAATTTTTTTGTATCTATCCCCTATAGTGAAGACAGAAGCAAAATATTTGTTCATTTCACCCATTTCCTTATTATCTACGATTAACTCCGCATTCTCACTCTTTACAGGATCAACATTCAGTTTACTTACTCTTTTCCTTTTTAAATACCTGTAGAAACTCTTCCTATCTGTTTTTACATTTCTAGCTAGCTTCCTCTCATACTTTAACTTCTTTCTCCCGATTAACCTTTTAGCCATTCTCTGCTGTTCTTTATATTCTGAACAATGATCTGTCCTGCCACTCATCTTTGCACAGTTATATGCTTTTCCCCTAAGTTTGATGCTTTCTTAACTTCTTTAGTTAACCACGGTTGGTGGGTCCTTCCTTTAGAATTTTTTCTTTATAATAGGAATATACTTATTCTGTGCATTCTGAAGTTTCCCCTTAAATGTCTGCCACTGCTTCTCTATTGATCTATCCCCTAGACTAGTTTCCCAGTTCACTTCAGCTAGCTCAGCTTTCATCCCCACATAGTTGACCTTATTTAAGTTTAAGATACCAGTCTTAGGCCCACTCTTCTCCCTTTCAAACTGGATGTAACATTTAACCATATTGTGGTCACTGTTACCTAGGAGTGTCTTCACCCTGAGGCCATTAATTAATCCTGTCACATTACACAATACCAAATCTAATATAACCTGCTCTCTGGTTGGTTCCAGAACATGCTGCTCTAAGAAACTATCTCAAAAGCATTCTATGAACCCCTCATCCAGGCTACTACTGGCAATCTGATTTTTCCATATGTAGATTAAAATCACCTATGATTATTGCTGTCCCTTTATCACAAGCACCCAATATTTCTTCTTGTATACTTTGTCCCCCATCATGATTAGTTAGGAGGCCTGTAGACCACTCCCACTAGTGACGACTTTCCCCTACTATTCCACTCAAACTGATTCTACATCCTGATCTCCTGAACCAAAGTCATTTCTAACTATTACACCAATGCCATCTTTGATTAACAGGGCTATCCCTCCACCTTTACCTAGCTTCCTATTCTTCTTGAATGTCATATTGTCCCCTCAATATTCAGGACCCAATCCTTGTCATCCTGCAGCCATGTCTCCGCAATGGCTATCAGATCATACTTGTTTACTTCAACGTGCGCTTTGTGTTTTTTTATTTGTTCACGGGATGTGGGGGGCGCTGGCTAGGCCAGCATTTATTGCCCAACCCTAAATGACCTCTAAACAAGGGCAATTAAGAATCAACCGCATTGCTGTGGGCCTGGAGTCACATTTAGGCCAGACCAGGGAAGGACGGCAGATTTCCTTCCCTATGGGACATTCGTGAACCAGGTGGGTTTTTACGACCACGAAACTATTGTCGATTGTCATCATTAGGCTTTTTATTCCAGATTTTTATTGAATTCAAATTCCAACATCTGCTATGGTGGGATTCGAAACCGGCTCCCTAATCCAATGGCAATACCACTATGGCACCGCCTCCCCTACATGCATTCAGATACAGAGCCTTCAGTTTTGTCTTTTTGTGATCTTTGTAACATCTAGTCTTGACTATGGGTGAGTTCTTAGGTTTTCTCTCCAAGTCTCTTCCTGCTATTCTCTGACCCTCATTTCCCATATTACTATTATGGTCTCCGGCCTTGAATCTACCCCTTGATTCGCCACATCTACTCAAGCCCTCTCTACTTCCTTAGTTGTGCGATTTGTGAGGACACAAGTCCCAGCACGGTTCATGTATAGACCATCCCAATGGTACATCCCCCACTTTCTCAAGTACCAGAGACAGTGTCCCATGAACTGGAACCCACTTCTCCAACACCAGTCTTTCAGCCACACATTCATCTCTAATCTTATTTGCCCTATGCCAATTTTCACGTGGCTCAGGTAACAATCCAGCTTCTTAATTTGGTACCAAGCTTCTCATACTGACTATGTAGAACCTCCTTCCTTGTCCTGCCTATGTTGCTGGTGCCTACATGGACCAGGACGACTGGATCCTCCCCCTCCCACTGCAAGTTCCTCTCCAGCCCTGTGCAGATGTCCTGAACCCTGGAATTGGGCTAGACTCTTGCTCTTTGCTGCAGAGAACGGTGTCAATCCCCCAGACTATACTATCCCTTACTACCACTACATTCCTTTTTGCTCCCCCTGCTTGAACGGCTTCCTGTACCACAGTGCCATGACCAGCCTGCTCATCCACCTTGCAGACTTCACTTTCATCCACACAGGTTGTGAGCATCTCAAACCTATTTGGCAACTGCAAAGCCTGAGGCTTCTTCACCACTGTCTGCTCAGTCCCTTTACCTGCCTCACCCATGGTCACATTCTCCTATCCTTCACTGTTGACCAAAACAGACGACCCTATTCTAAGAGATGTGATCGTTTTTTGTAATAAATTGTCCAGGTATTTCTCCCCCTCCCTTAATATTGTGCAGTGCCTGCAATTTGGCTTCCAGATCAATAATCCTGATCCGGAATTCCTCAAGCTGCTTACACTTCCTGCAGACGTGTTTGTCCTGGATCACCCTGGTGTCCAAAAGCTCCCACATTCCACAGCTGCAACACAACATTGTTATTTATGTTATTTAGCTAACTTAATTTAATTACTCACTTAATTAACTTAGAATAATCCCTATGTACGTCACACTCTCCCGTGCACCGAATTCCCATGTGAACCTAATTCGCTACTCACTCAGACTACGTCTCACTCCAGCGTAGTCACCTGTCTCCTTGTACGCCCTTTGCCGTGGCGCCATCCTATTCCCGACCCCTCTCCCTTCCCTCCTGAACCCCCCACCCATTCCCACCCCCATCATGACCTCTTCCATTCACTTCCCCTCCCAGACACCCTCCTCTCTCCCCCCAACCCTGACCCCTCCTATTCCACCACCCCGAGCCTCACCTCTCTCCCCACTCTGACCATCTCAACCCATCCTGAACCCTCCCCTCTCCATACCCATCCTAATTCCCTGCTCTCCCTCCTGAGCCTCTCCCATTCACACGCCCACCCTGACCCCTCCCTTTCCCTCCCCTTTTCCCCCCACTCGTCCCCCTCCCATTCCCTACCCTGGGCCCTGCTGATTCCTCCCCTGACACAACAGTGCAGAGTCTTCCCCTTCCTACCACCTTGCTTTCACCCCCCACTGTCCCCTGAAATGCATTCAAAAGAGAATTGGATCATTATCTGAAAAGGAAGAATTTGCTATGGGGGAAAGGCAGAGGATGGGGATTAAGTAGCTCCTTCAGAGGGATAGCACAGAACATGATGGGGCTGAATGGCCTATTTCTGTGGTGTGATCATTCTGTGCTTCATTCTCTCTTCCCCTCTTCTAGAGCATAAGAACATAAGAAATAGGAACAGGAGTAGACCATTCAGTCCCTCGAGCCTGCTCTGCCATTCAACAGATCATGGCTGATCTTGTGTTTCTGCTTCCACATTCTCATCTAACCCCAATAATCTTTGATTCCCTTCCTTCACAGGAATCTATCTACCTCTGCCTTAAAAATATTCAATAACCCCGCCTCCACTATCTTCTGAGGCAAAGAATTCCAAAGTCGCACAACCCTCAGAAAAGATTTCTCCTCATCTCTGTCCTAAAAGAGCGACCCCTAATTTTAAATCAGTGCCCCCTAGTTCTGGGCTCACCCACAAGAGGAAACATCCTTTCCACGTCCACCTTGTCAAGGCCGTTCAGGATCTTGTATACTTCAATCAAATCACCCCTCACTCTTCTAAACTCCAGTGGAAACAAGCCCAGTCTGTCCAACCTTTCCTCATAAGACAACCCACTCATTCCAGGTATCAATCTGATAAACCTCCTCTGAACCGCTTCCAATGCATTTACATCCTTCCTTAAATAAGGAGACCAAAACTGCACACAGTATTCGAGATGTGGTCTCACCAATGCCCTGTATAACTGAAGCATAACATCCTTACTTTTATGTTCAATCCCTCTTGTAATAAAGGATAGCATTCCATTCACCTTCTTAGTTATTTGCTGTACCTGCATACTAACTTTTTGTGACTCATGTACTAGAACACCTAGATCCCTCTGCACCTCAGAATTATGCAGCCATTCTCCATTTAAGTAATACTCTGCTTTTTTGTTCTTCCTGCCAAAGTGAACAACTTCACATTTTCCCTCATTAAACTCTATTTGCCAGATCTTTGCCTGCGCCACTCACTCAACCTATCTATATCCATCTGCAACCTCATGTCCTCTTCACAACATACTTTCTTTCCTATCTTTGTGTCATTGCAAATTTAGCTCCCATGTCTTCACTCCCCTCATCTAAGTCATTGATGTAAATCGTAAAAAGTTGAGGCCCCAGTACAGACCCCTGTGGGACTCCACTCATCACATCCTACCAATCAGAAAAAGATCCATTTTTGCATACTCTCTGCTTTCTGCCAGGCAACCAATCTTCTATCCGTGCTAATATGTTACCCACTACACCATGCGCTTTTATTTTCCGTAATAATCTTTGATGTGGCAGCTTATCAAATTCCTTCTGGAAATCCAAGTACAGTACGTCTACAGGCTGCCCTTTATCCACTGCGCATGTTACCCCTTCAAAAATCTCCAATAAATTGGTTAAACATGATTTTCCTTTCACAAAACCATGCTGACTCTTCCCAATTGCTTTGAGCTCTTCTAAGTGCCAAGCTATAACCTCCTTAATGATCGATTCTAATAGCTTCCCCATGACAGACGTCTAGCTAACTAGGGGTTATATTTGCTACTTTCCAATTTGATGGAACCTTTCCAGAGCCTCGCGAATTTTGGAAAATTAACAGCAGCGCATTGACTACCTCATTAGCCACCTCTTTTAAGACCCTAGGATGTAGTCCATCAGGACCTGGAGACTTGCCAGCCCGCAGCTCCATTAATTTGGAGCACCATTTCCCTAGTGATTTCAATTTCACCAAGTTTCATTCTGCAGTTCACCTCCTGATTTGCAGCTATTACTGGAATGTTTTTTGTATCCTCTACAGTGAACACAGAAGCAAAATATTTGTTCATTTCTTCCGCCATTTCCTGATTATCTACTATTAACTCCCACTGTCACTCTCTAGAGGACCAACACTCATTTTATTTACTTTTTTTCTTTTTAAGTACCTGTCGAAACTCTTGCTATCCATTTTTACATTTCTAGCTAGCTTCCTCTCATACTCTAATTTCTTTCTCCTGATTAACCTTTTAGTCATTCTCTGCCGTTCTTTATATTCTGCCCAATCATCTGTCCTGCCATTCATCTTTGCGGAGTTGTATGCTTTTTCCTTATGTTTGATGCTTTCCTTAACTTTAGTTAATCATGGATGGTGGGGTCCCCCCCCGTTAGAATCCTTCTTTATGGTAGGAATGTACTTATTTGAATAGTCTGAAATATCCCCTTAAATATCTGCCACTGCTTCTCTATTGATCTATCCTCTAGCCTAGTTTCCCAGTTCACTTCAGTTAGCTCAGCTTTCATCCCCACATAGTTGACCTTATTTAAGTTTACGTTTAAGATACTAGTCTTAGACCCACTCTTCTCCCTTTCAAACTTGATGTAAAATTCAATCATATTGTGGTCGCTGCTACCTAGGGGTGTCTTTACTCTGAGGTCATTAATTAATCCCGTCACATTACACAGTACCAAATCTAATATAACCTGCTCTCTGGTTGGTTCCAGAACATGCTGCTCTAAGAAACTACCTTGAAGGCAATCTAAGAACTTCTCAACCAGGCTACTACTGCCAAACTGATTTTTCCAGTTTGTGCATTGATTTAAATCACCCATAATTATTGCTGTCTCTTTATCACAAGCACACAATATTTTCTCTTGATTATTTTGTTCTACACTGTGGCTACTGTTAGGAACCTGTAGATCACGCTCACTAGACTATTTTCCCCTACTATCCTCACCTCCACGCAAACTGATTCTACATCCTGATCTCCTGAACCAAGATCATCTCTAACTAATGCACCAATGCCCACTTTGATTAACAGTGCTACCCCTCCACCTTTACCTAGCTTCCTATTCTTCTTGAATGTCTTGTACCCTTCAATATTAAGGACCCAATCTTTGTCATCCTCCAGTCATGTCTCTGTAATTGCTATCAGATCATATTTATTTACTTCAATGTGGGCCATCAATTCATTTACTTTGTTATGAATGCTACGTGCATTTAGATAGAGAGCCTTCAGTTTTGTCTTTTTGTTACCTCTGTAACATCTAGTCTTGACTGTTGATATATTCTTAGGTTTTTTCTCTCTGTCCCTTCCTGCCATTCTCTGACCCTCATTTCTCATATTACTATTTTGCTCTCCTGTCCTGACTCTACACCTTGAATTGCTACCTCTACCCAACCTAGATTCCTCACCCCTCTTGTTTAGTTTAAAGCCCTCTCTACTTCCCAAGTTATGCGATTTGCGAGGACACACGTCCCAGCCCGGTTCAGATGTAAACTGTCCCAACGTTACAGCCCCCACTTTCCCCAGAACTGATGCCAGTGCCCCACAAACTGGAACCCACTTCTCCCACACCAGTCTTTCAGCCACGCATTCGTCTCTCTAATCTTATTTGCCCTATGCCAATTTGCACGTGGCTCAGGTAATAATCCAGAGATTATTACCTTTGAGGTTCTTAATTTGGTACCTAGCTCCTCATACTGATTTTGCAGAACCTCTTTACTAGTTCTACCTAAGTCATTGGTACCTACATGGATCATGACAACTGGATGCTCCCACTCTAGCCCTGAGCAGATGTCCTGAACTTTGGCACCGGGAGGGAAAGTAAGTCGTCTGGACTCTCGCTCTTTGCTGCAGGGAACAGTGTCAATTCCCCTCACTATACTATCCCTTACTACCACTACATTCCTTTTTGCTCCCCACACTTGAACAGCTTCAGCCATCAGTCTCTCCCGCTCCCCCAAATGCTCTCACTCCAGCTCCCCCCCACACCATCACACATTGCCCCACACCCTCGCTCACAAAACGCCCCACACCCTCGACCCCAACCTCCCCACTCTCACCCTTGCTCCTCACACCCCAACACCACCACCCACCCCCCGCAACCCCCACTCTCATACCCCTGACTCTTGCCCGCCGCAACTCCCCACACTCTTCACCCTCCCCACACTCTTCACCCCGCCGCAACTCCCCACATTCTTCATCCCCCCCGCAACTCCCCACACTCTTCACCCCCCCCGCAACTCCCCACACTCTTCACCCCCCCCGCAACTCCCCACACTCTTCACCCCCCCCGCAACTCCCCACACTCTTCACCCTCCCTGCAACTCCCCACACTCTTCACCCCGCCGCAACTCCCCACACTCTTCACCCTCCCCGAAACTCCCCACACTCTTCACCCCCCCCCCAGCAACTCCCCACACTCTTCACCCCCCCCCAGCAACTCCCCACTCTCCCCCACATCCACTTCCCCACCCACAATCTTCCTCCACGCTCATCCCCCCCGCCCCGTTCCCTTACTCTTCCCCCCCCACCCCCCCACGCTCTTCCCCCCTACCAATGCCCTTCCCCTTCCCAACTCCCCACGCTCTTCCCCCCTACCAATGCCCTACCCCTTCCCAAATCCCCACACTCTTCCCCCCTACCAATGCCCTTCCCCTTCCCAAATCCCCACGCTCCTCCCCCCACCAATGCTCTTCCCCTTCCCAAATCCCCACGCTCTTCCCCTTCCCAAATCCCCACGCTCTTCCCCTCCCCACACTCTTCACCCTCCCGCAACTCCCCACGCTCTTGCCCCCCCACAACTCCCCACCCCACCGAGTCTACCCCCTCCTCCACTCTCCACCCACCCACTTCCACCCCACGCTCTTCCCCCCAGCCCCCTCCCCAACTCTTCATGCTCTTCCTCCCCGCCAACTCCCCACGCTCTTCTCCCCAACCCCTTCCCCCGCCCAAATCCCCACGCTCTTCTGCCCAGTCCCTTCCCCTCCCTCCCCCCGCCCAAATCACCACGCTCTCCCCCACCCAACTCTCCACAATCTCCCCCCTCTCTCCCCCTCCCAACGCTCTCACCCCCCCCAACTCCCCACGCTCTTCCCCGCCCCAAGCTCTTCTTCCCCCAACTCCCCATGCTCTCCACCCCACCCCACCCCGGTCGATCCCCACATTCTTCCCCCCTGCTCTCCCCTCCCTGCCCGCCACCCTCTTGCCCCCTGCCCCCACACTCTTCAATCACCTCCCACACTCTTCCCCACCACCATCCCCCACACTTCACCCTCCCCTTCCCCCACACTGCCCCCCCAAACCCTCTCCCCACACTGCACCCCCCCCCGACCCCTCTCCCCACACTGCGCCCCCCCGACCCATCTCCCCACACTGCCCCCCCGACCCCTCTCCCCACACTGCGCCCCCCAGACCCCTCTCCCCACACTGCGCCCCCCAAACCCCTCTCCCCACACTGCCCCCCCCACCCCTCTCCCCACACTGCCCCCCCCCGACCCCTCTCCCCACACTGCCCCCCCCACCCCTCTCCCCCCTCAACCCCTCTCCCCACACTGCCCCCCCTCAACCCCTCTCCCCACACTGCCCCCCCCTCAGCCCCCCCGTTCCCCCACCCCACTTACCCCGGTGCTCCGGTCCAGGCTGCCGGCGCTGGCCGCGCTGAGCCGGGTGGTGTTGAGTCCGACCAGGGAGGGCAGAGTCTGGGACATCCAGTTGCTGATCATGGCCATGGTGCTGAGGACAATTCCGATCTTCAGTAAAGGCACCGTCATTGCGGGGAAACTGCGGCTCTCTCATAGCGGGGAACCGGCCGGGGCGAGGGGGGGCGCAGAGCGGGGGCAGCGGCCTCAGCGGGGCGGGGGGCAGGGGGCGTACCGGCACCGGGACATGTCAGCCGGGGAGAGAGAGCGGGCTCTTCAACCAGGAGCGGCCGCCTTCACCGCCGCCCAGACTCCAACTGGAAGCGGGCGGAGTGGCGGCTGCGCAGGACCCGCCCCCGTCTAAATCCGCCCCAAAATCCCGTCCCGGGACACACCCCGTCCAACCTCCGGAAAACAAACCCCACCCCAGTGCAACAGATCTCACTCACTCTCCGCTCTGCTTCCTGCAGCTTTCAGACAGATTCCACCTCCCAGTCAATTAGAAAATAGCAATAAAACCACATCACACTTTAAATACTCAGAGTGAGAGCGTAAAACCCGCACCCCAGTGAGAGTCAGTGTGTGTGGGACCCGTACCCCAGTGAGAGTCAGTGTGTGTGGGACCCGTACCCCAGTGAGAGTCAGTGTGTGTGGGACCCGTACCCCAGACAGAGTCAGTGTGTGTGGGACCCGTACCCCAGACAGAGTCAGTGTGTGTGGGACCAGTACCCCAGTGAGAGTCAGTGTGTGTGGGACCTGTACCCCAGTGAGAGTCAGTGTGTGTGGGACCTGTACCCCAGTGAGAGTCAGTGTGTGTGGGACCTGTACCCCAGTGAGAGTCAGTGTGTGTGGGACCCGTACCCCAGTGAGAGTCAGTGTGTGTGGGACCCGTATCCCAGTGAGAGTCAGTGTGTGTGGGAGCTGTACCCCAGTGAGAGTCAGTGTGTGTGGGACCCGTATCCCAGTGAGAGTCAGTGTGTGTGGGACCCGTATCCCAGTGAGAGTCAGTGTGTATGGGACCCGTACCCCAGTGAGAGTCAGTGTGTGTGGAACCCGTACCCCAGTGAGAGTCAGTGTGTGTGGGACCCGTACCCCAGTGAGAGTCAGAGTGTGTAGGACCCGTACCCCAGTGAGAGTGTGTGGGGGGCCCGTACCCCAGTGAGAGTCAGTGTGTGTGGGAGCCGTACTCCAGTGAGAGTCAATGGGCAGAATTTTGCCCTTGGTGGGCTGGGGCAGTTGGGAAGCCGCCTGCGATCGGCACTGCATCGCGATTTCATACTGGCGGGCTAATTAAGGCCCGCCCAGCGTGAAACACAAGCGGCAGCGCTGAGTGCTGCCTGTGCGGGAGGGAGGGAGGGAGGGCTGTCTGAGCGTGAACTTCCCAATACGCGTGAGTGAGCACTGCATCATCTCCCTGAGGCACAGAGCTGGCTCAGGGAGATGAAGACACATGGAAAAATAGTAAAGAAAATAAAAATGTAATGAAACATTTCCACTGATGTAATTGTGTCACATGAACAGGGACATATTATTAATTCAATTGTAAAACTTATTTTATTTTTATTTGCTTTAAGAAACCACATACCTCCCGTGGATGAGGTTTCCAAAAAAAATGCAAAAGCCGCTTGCTATTTTCGCTTGCCCGTTAAACGTTAGGTTGGATGCGCAGTGAAAAAATTTAGTTGAATTTATTATTTAATGGCCATAACAAGCCTTTTAATTATTGTTGGGCACACAGCTAACTCTGGCGCACGCCCCCCAACAACTATTGCACGACTGCATTGGCGCTGGTACACTCGGCTGATGTCAATGCGCGTCATTTCATGCTCGAGTGCGTCGGGCACATGCCTGTTCCCTGAGCAAAAATTTCTGCCCGATGTGTGTGGGACCCGTACCCGAGCAAGAGTCAGTGTGTGTGGGACCCTTACCCAGTGAGAGTCAGTGTGTGTGGGACCCTTACCCAGTGAGAGTCAGTGTGTGTGGGACCCGTACCCAGTGAGAGTCAGTGTGTGTGGGACCCTTACCCAGTGAGAGTCAGTGTGTGTGGGACCCTTACCCAGTGAGAGTCAGTGTGTGTGGGACCCTTACCCAGTGAGAGTCAGTGTGTGTGGGACCCTTACCCAGTGAGGGTCAGTGTGTGGGACCCTTACCCAGTGAGAGTCAGTGTGTGTGGGACCCGTACCCCAGTGAGAGTCAGTGTGTGTGGGACCCTTACCCAGTGAGAGTCAGTGTGTGTGGGACCCGTACCCAGTGAGAGTCAGTGTGTGTGGGACCCTTACCCAGTGAGAGTCAGTGTGTGTGGGACCCTTACCCAGTGAGAGTCAGTGTGTGTGGGACCCTTACCCAGTGAGAGTCAGTGCGTGTGGAACCCGTACCCCAATGAGAGTCAGTGTGTGTGGGACCCGTACCCCAGTGAGAGTCAGTGTGTGTAGAACCCTTACCCAGTGAGAGTCAGTGTGTGTGGGGCCCTTACCTCAGTGAGAGTCAGTGTGTGTGGGACCCGTACCCCAGTGAGGGTCAGTGCGTGGGACCTGTATCCCAGTGAGAATCAGTGTGTGTGGAACTGTACCCCAGTGAGAGTCAGTGTGTGTGGGACCCGTACTCCAGTGAGAGTCAGTGTGTGTGTGACCCGTACCCCAGTGAAAGTCAGTGTGTGTGGGACCCGTACCCCAGTGAGAGTCAGTGTGTGTGGGACCCGTACCCTAGTGAGTGTCAGTGTGTGTGGGACCCATACCCCAGTGAGAGTCAGTGTGTGGGAGACCTGTACCCCAGTGAGAGTCAGTGTGTGTGGGACCCGTACCCTAGTGAGTGTCAGTGTGTTCTAATGAAGTGTGAAATTAAGATTTAGAAGCTAGAATGATTTATTACTTTAGTTGTAAAGTGTGCTGAATTCTCAAGACATGGTATTGCCATGGAAACGGGGCATGGTCTATTTGTCAGGGCATGTTGCAGCCATCTCTCGGAGTCTTACTGCAGCAGGCGGCCGCCTCTCGCAGCTCCCTCAGCTGGGGAGAAGAGTGAGAATCATGTACAGCAGAAATGTGGCAGCTTCTTCATGTGAACTCATATTACACTCAAAGGAGAAGGGGAATGGGTGGCAACATCCCAGATTACATTGCACAATTCATTTACAAACCAGGATAAACTGTGTAATGCTCTTTCAGTACTGACCCTCCAACAGTGCAGCATTCCCTCAGTACTGACCCTCCGACAATACAGCACACCCTCAGTACCGACATTCTGACAATGCAGTGCTCCCTCAGTACTGACCCTCTGACAGTGCAGTACTCCCTCAGTACTGACCCTCCGACAGTGCAGTACTCCCTCAGTACTGACCCTCCGACAGTGCAACACTCTCAGTACTGACCCTCTGACAGTGCAGTACTCCCTCAGTACTGAGCCTCTGACAGTGCAACACTCCCTCAGTACTGACCCTCCGACAGTGCAGCGCTCCCTCAGTACTGACCCTCCGACAGTGCAGCGCTCTCTCAGTACTGACCCTCCGACAGTGCAGCGCTCCCTCAGTACTGACCCTCTGACAGTGCAGCACTCCCTCAGTACAGACCCTCCCTCAGTACTGACCCTCCGACAATTCAGCACTCCCTCAGTACTAATCCTCCGACAGTGCAGCATTCCCTCAGTACTGGCCCGACGACAGCGCAGAACTCCTTCAGTACTGACCCTCCGACAGTGCAGTACTCCCTCAGTACTGGCCCTCCGACAGTGCAGAACTCCTTCAGTACTGACCCTCCGACAGTTTAGCACTCCCCCAGTACTGACACTGCCAGTGCCACACTGCCTCAGTACTGACCCTCCCTCAGCACTGACCCTCCGACAGTGCAGCACTCCCTCTGTACTGGCCCGACGACAGCGCAGAACTCATTCAGTACTGACCCTCCGACAGTGCAGTACTCCCTCAGTACTGGCCCTCTGACAGTGTAGCACTCCCTCAGTACTGACCTTCCGACAGTGCAGCACTCCCTCAGTATTGAACCTCTGACAGTGCAGCACTTCAGCAGTACTGAACCTCTGACAGTGCAGCACTTCAGCAGTACTGAACCTCTGACAGTGCAGCACTTCAGCAGTACTGCACTGGGGTGATTTTGTGCTCAGGTTTCTGAAGTGTGGCTGACTCACTCAGAGCCACATCGGACACTTGTACCTCAGGTGGGAGAGAAACCTGTGGACCTCCTGCTACCCCAAATATCCGGTTGGCAAACCTCTGACCTCAAGAGGGAGCGTCCTTGGGCTATGTGGTATAGTCTGTTGCTGCCACAGACACCCTCCACCCACTTCCCCACCCCAACATATACAAGCTTCCGTCCATGTATAGCGTAATGAAAATCTGGAACCTTTCTCCCCTACAAAAGGCTGTGGATTCCTGGGATCTAGTGACATTTTGAAGACCTTAGATTGACAGGTTTTGACTGGGTAAGCACATCAGGACCTGAGGGATTGAGATACAGTTCAACTGTGACATAAATGAATGACAGAACAGTCTCATAGAGTAGAATTGCTTCATTCTGTTCCTATGGGACTCTGTTCCTAATCATTATACCAGCACCACACCATCCCCCCCATCCAACAGCAGGTATTATCGGGATTTCTGAATTTCCCCGAGTCTTGTCAGATAATCTTAAAAGTCCAGCAATGTAACTTATGTCAAACCCCTTGAATCTTGTTGCTGATGTATATTTATATATATTTTTTTAAATGATGCATAATCACAGAATCTTTACAGTACAGAAGGAGGCCATTCGGCCCATTGAGTCTGCACTGGCTCTCTGAAAGAGCATTCCACCTAGTCCCACTCCCCTGCCTTGTCCCCATAACCTTGCACATTCTCTCTTTTCAGGTAGGAATCCAATTCCTTTTTGAATACCTCGATCGAACCTGCCTCCACCACCCTCCCAGGAAGTTCGTTCCAGACTCCAACCACCCTCTGGGTGAAAAAGTTTTTCCTCACATCACTTTCACTCCTGTTGCCAATTATTTTGAATCTGTGCCCTCTAGTTCTTGATGTACTCTTGCATGGGAACAGTTTCTCACTATTTACCCTGTCCATACCCCTCCCTTTGGGGGAGGTGATGGCGTAGTGAATATCTCGACATATATTGTTGCTGGACTAGCAATCCAGAGATCCAGGGTAATGCTCTGGGGACTGGGGTTCGAAACCCACCATGGCAGATGGTGAAATTTGAATTCAATAAAAATTTGGAATTAAAAGTCTGATGCTGACCATAAAACCATTGCCGATTGTTGTAAAAACCCATCTAGTTCACTAATGCCCTTTAGGGAAGGAAATCTGCCATCCTTACCTGGTCTGGCCTACATGTGACTCCAGACCCACAGCAATGTGGTTGACTCTTAAATGACCTCTGAACAAGGGCAATTAGGGTTGGGCAATAAATGCTGGCCCAGCCAGCAATGCCCACATCCCACGAATGAATAAAAAGCAGGATCTTGAATACCTCTATCAAGTCTCCTGTCAGCCTTCTTTTCTCCAAGGAAAACAGTCCCAGCATCTTCAAAATATCCTCATAGCTACACTTCTTCATCCCTGGAATTATTCTTGTGAATCTCCTCTGTATTCTCTCCAATGCCTTCACAACCTTCCTCAAGTATGGTGCCCAGAACTGGATAAAGTACTCCGGATGAGGCCTAACTAATGCCTTACACAAGATGGTGGAGCGCAGTTGTTTACAGCTTTGCTGGGCTTGGAGTTTGAGATTTACTCTGTGTCGATTCATCATTTCACTGGCCCTGGTGGGAGACCAATACAATTTGCATTTATATAAAACCTCTAACAACGTCCCCAAAGGCGACTCACAAGAACGTAAACAAGATTTGAAACCTAGTCACGTAAGGAGACGTTGGGACAGGTGACCAAAAGCTTGGTCAAAGAGAGAGCTTTTAAGGAGGAGAGAGAGGCAGGGAGGTTTAGGGAGGGAATTCCAGCGCTTAGGCAGCTGAAGGCACGGCCGCCAGTGGTGGAGCGAAGGGAATGGGGGATTCACTGAAGAGCAGAGTTAGAAGCAGTAGATTCTTGGAGGGCTGGAGGTGGTTATGGAAATGGGGAGGGAAGGAGTTGTACCTGTATAGAGCAATAACTTGCATTTATATAGCACCTTTCACAACTTCAGGATGTCACAAAGTGCAGTACGAGTGTAGTCATTGTTATAATGGGAGGAAATTTAAGACATTACCCTAACACTCCATACATCGCTACAGCCAATGAGCTACTGTAGACAAACAGTGATTGTTGTTGTGCAGGCAGAGAATGTGGGTAATGATGCAATCAACCTCCTCACTCAGTAAGATGGGGAGTGGGCTTCCTGGGATCAGACGGATTTCTTTGCTCTCCTCTCCAGATGTTGCTTAGTTCCGTAGGCCTGTTGTACTGCAGCTAGGTAAGCATTCATTTTCTGAGAGGTCGGACATTTGAGTGTCTGGCAGGGTGTGGGCGGGAATAGTCGATCTGAATCCCCCTCCTCCCCTGACTTTTTTTTTTACAACTCCCATTCAGATTCACAGGAGCAGGAGTCTGGGCGTGCCCAGAGCTCAGTGAGGCTGATCCCATTAACAGCACCCCAAATGCAAGCCAGCCAACTGGACACAGACCAGGGATTGAGCCTAGCGCTTCCCTGCTCTGTGTACACTGCCACTACTTACCAACTAAGGAAGGGTTAAGCGTCTCCAGCGCCCTTTTAGGTAGGATCAGGATCAGAATTCTTCCTGATGAATATACGGCTGACAGATTGTCCTTAAGAAACTGACCAATGGTGGGCAGCAGTCTCCCATGCCTGACTGTGATTGGTTGACCGTTTTGCACACCTGACCGTGGTTGGGCAGCAGTCTGACTGACATACCTCACATAATCTGGGTGGACAGTTGATATTTAAACAGTCGTTTGGTAATATGGGACTGGAGTAGCGCTGAAAAAAGAGACATGTTGAAGCTTTCCGTGTTGCACTCATCAGGACACTTGCAAGAATATCAATGTACGGGGGGGGGGGAAACAACAATTTATACTGTATGTGAAGAGAATGCGGATTGGTTGGCGAGTGGCGTTGCCATGGAGAATGCACCACTGATGGTGGCTGACAGTTAACTGCCAAGCATTGTCTGAAATTTAAAGCAGGCAGCTTGACAAGGCATCGCCCTGAGGAATCAGTCAATGAATGGCTGTCGCTTATTTTGTTTAGCTGAAACAGGCATAATGTGTGCACATTCTTTCTGCCTGCAAATTAATATATGTAGCTTCCTGTACACGCAAACGCGCCAGACTGATGATCTTAAATTGGTTGTCAGCGTAATCCTTAGCACATCGAGGATTTATTTAGCAAATGTTGTCTAATTGTGGAATCACATCCAATGTTGGACATTCAATATTAGGGGAGGCGGTGTTGTGGCAGTAGCGGTGTCGCTGGACTGGTGGTCCGGAAGCCCAGGCTAGCGCTCTGGCTTAGCGCTAGGGCCCCACCATGGCCAGCCGGTGGAATTTAGGTTCAATTAATTTTTTTAAAAGTCTGGAACTGAACGCTAGTCCCAGTAATG
Source organism: Cetorhinus maximus (assembly GCF_964194155.1). Classification (NCBI taxonomy): domain Eukaryota; kingdom Metazoa; phylum Chordata; class Chondrichthyes; order Lamniformes; family Cetorhinidae; genus Cetorhinus; species Cetorhinus maximus. The sequence goes on from NC_135888.1 coordinate 24,917,582, forward strand.
GTGACCACAAAACTATCGCCTGGTTGCCCATCTGGTTGACTGGTGTGCTTTTGGTGGTTGGGGGGGGGGGGGGGGGAGGGGTCTGCCGCTTTTGGCTGATCTGACCTGTACACCCATGGTAATGTGGTGGACTTTTAACTGTCATCAGTTGAGGGACAGTTGGAGATGGGCAACGAATGTTGGTGTAGCCTCCGATCAATGGATTTTAAAACATTTCCGTGTGGACGCGCTGCCCATGTGTGTGCACAGGGAGTGCCAGACCCACCAGACCCCCACGTCCCTCCTCCCCTGCCCTGACACCAGTGATTCACCAACACTATTGGGCTATACTCCCTGCTTTTCTTAACACAAGTTGTGGCGAGGGCTCTAATTGAAGTAACTGTTGTAGGGAACACAAGTGCTTGTTGAAAAACCTTCTCTTTCCCGCCCTCTTTAACATCTGGACCATGTCAGTTCTTAACCTGCTTTGGGTGGGGTGGGCTGGAGTGGGGTAGAAATTGTGTGTACCCTCCATTCTGAATTCTGACATTGTCTCACTCGTAGCTCGAGTGCTGACAGAACAGAGACGCTTTGTGCCCAGGACTGAATAATTCCACAAAAGCCCGTTTCCCCCCACCTCTCCGCAACGCCCCCCGCCCACTCCTCCATTCTCACACAATGGACACAGGTGGCAGGATGTAAACTTCTATCAACCTGTCAAATAAAGAGGGTGTTTATCTTGATTCAAGTGGGACTGTGTGTTTTCTTTCCATTTATTTTCTTCTCTTAACTTTTACGACGTCAGGTTTCTGACTCAACAGAAACGGACTCCTGGTCCCAATCCGATTTAGTTAATGCGCAAAGTTGGAGTGTTACTGAGGTGTCCGGGGCACTGAGGGCCCTGTGTTCTCTGGGTTAGCTGGAGATGGGGGTCAAGTGGCACCTTTAGAGAATCACAGGGTTGTTATAGAACTGAAGAAGGCCATTCTGCCCGTCGAACGTGTGCTGGCTCTCTGAATGAACAATGCACCTAATGCCACTCCCCAGTCTTCTCCCCACAACCCAGCACATTCTTCCTTTTCACATAATAATCCAATTCCCTCTTGGATGCCTCGATTCAACTGACCTCCACCACACACTCAAGCAGCGCATTCCAGACCTTAACCACTCGCTGCGTGAAAAAGGGTTTATTCTCATGGTGCTGGTGCTTCTTTTGCCAAAATCTGTGCCCGCTTGATCCCCATCTTTCCACCAGTGGGACCAGATTTTCCCTATCTACTCAAAAACAGAAGATATGTAGCAGCTTCTTCATGTGAACTCAAATTACACTCAAAGGAGAAGGGGAATGAGTGGAAAAATCCCAGATTACATTGCACAATGCGGCGCTCCCTCAGCGCCGACCCTCCGACAGTGCGGCGCTCCCTCAACGCTGACCCTCCGACAGTGCGGCGCTCCCTCAGCGCCGACCCTCCGACAGTGCGGCGCTCCCTCAGCGCCGACCCTCCGACAGTGCGGCGCTCCCTCAGCGCCGACCCTCCGACAGTGCGGCGCTCCCTCAGCGCTGACCCTCCGACAGTGCGGCGCTCCCTCAGCGCCGACCCTCCGACAGTGCGGCGCTCCCTCAGCGCCGACCCTCCGACAGTGCGGCGCTCCCTCAGCGCCGACCCTCCGACAGTGCGGCGCTCCCTCAGTGCTGACCCTCCGACAGTGCGGCGCTCCCTCAGTACCGACCCTCCGACAGTGCGGCGCTCCCTCAGTACTGACCCTCTGGCAGTGCGGCGCTCCCCCAGTACTGACCCTCTGGCAGTGCGGCGCTCCCTCAGTACTGACCCTCCGACAGTGCGGCACTCCCTCAGTACTGACCCTCTGGCAGTGAGGCACTCCCTCAGTACTGACCCTCTGGCAGTGCAGCACTCCCTCAGTACTGCAATGAGAGTATTAGCGTAGGTTTTGTGCTCAAGGCCCTGGACTTGAACCCTCAACCTTCTGAATCCAGAGGTGAATGTGCTGCCCATTCATCCACAGTTGACACTTTCACAGTCACTACCAAAAACACTGAATTAACTGTCAACAATTTTTGATTCACCAGAACTCTTCTGCCAGATTCTGAACTGGCAGCAAGTGCCGGTCAATGATGACCACTTCTGCTTGTTGAGCTAAACTGATGCCCTGTTCAGCAACATCTTCAAAATTCTCATCCTTGTTTTCAATTCCAAACGGCCGTCTCACTCCTCCCTACCACTGCCACCTCCTCCTGCCCTACAATCCTCCAAGACCCCTGACCTCCTTCAGTTCTGGCCTTTTGACACCTCCAATTTTAATCGCTCCCATATTGGCACCTGTGCCTTCAGCTGCCTGGGCCCTCAGCTCTGGAATTCCGCCCCCTAAACCTCTCTCCTTCTTTAAAGGCTCCTTTAAAGCGACCTCTGTGAACAAACCAGTGGATCTGTCCCAATATATCCCTGTGAGTCGATTTCAAAGTTTATTTGAAAGCCACTCCTGTGAGGTGCCTTGGGATCTTTCCGACATAAAGGTGATATATAAATGCACAATCTTTCTCTGCACATCACTTGCAAGTGATTGGGACTGTCAAAGAGATGGAACTGAGGTCAAGCTGTTGTTATCAAGTAACCACAGAGGCAGAAGTGCTCTGGTGGCTGCTGCAGGTTGTGTTAAACCTTGCACATTGCCAGGGGGTTGGAATAAAATGATCCAATCCTTGTGATGGTGGAGCGGTATTGTCACTGGACGAGTAATCCAGAGAAATCTGCCGTCCTTACCCAGTCTGGCTTACACGTGACTCCTGACCCACAGCAATGTAGCTGACTCTGAAATGCCCTCTGAAATGGCCAAGCAAGACACTCAGTTGTATCCAACTGCTAAAAAAAGACAAGTCAATGATGAAACAACCTAGGCACCGGAAACGACAACAGCAAACTCAGCCCTGTCGATCCTGCAAAGTCCTCCTAACTAACATCTGGGGGCTAGTGCCAAAATTGGGAGAGCTGTCTCACAGACTAGTCAAGCAACAGCCTGACATAGTCATCCTCACGGAATCATACTTTACAGATAATGTCCCAGACTCCACCATCACTATCACTGGGTATGTCCTGTCCCACCAGCAGGACAGGCCCAGCAGAGGTAGTGGCACAGTGGTATACAGTTGGGAGGGAATTGCCCTGGGAGTCCTCAACATCGACTCCGGACCCCAGGAAGTCTCATGGCATCAGGTCAAACATGGACAAGGAAACCTCCTGCTGATTACCACATACTGCCCTCCCTCAGCTGATCAATCGGTGCTCCTCCATGTTGAACACCACTTGGAGAAGGACTAAGGGTGGCACAGAATGTACTCTGGATGGGTAACTTCAATGTCCATCACCAACAGTAGCTCGGTAGCACCACTACTGACCAAGCTGGCCGAGTCCTAAATGACATAGCTGCTAAACTGGGTCTGCGGCAGGTGGTGAGGGAACCAACAAGAGAGAAAAACATACTTGACCTCATCCTCACCAACCTGCCTGTCCCAGATGCATCTGTCCATGACAGTATCGGTAAGAGTGACTACCGCACAGTCATTGTGGTTGCTGAAGTCCCGTCTTCACATTGAGGATACCCTCCATCGTGCTGTGTGGCACTACCACTATGTTAAGTGAGATAGATTTTGAACAGATCTAGCAACTCAAGACTGGGCATCCATGAGGCACTGTGGGCCATCAGCAGCAGCAGAATTGTACTTGACCACAATCTGTAAACTCATGGCCCGACATATCCCCCACTCTACCATTACCATCAAGCCAGGAGATCAACCCTGGTTCAGTGAAGAGTGCAGGAGGGAATGCCAGGAGCAGCACCAGGCATACCTAAAAATGAGGTGTCAACCTTGTGAAGCTACAACACAGGACTACTTGCGTGCCAAACAGCATAAGCAGCAAGTGATAGACAGAGCTAAGCGATTCCACAACCAAAGGATCAGATCTAAGCTCTGCAGTCCTGCCACATCTGGTCGTGAATGGTGGTGGACAATTAAACACCTCAGTGGAGGAGGAGGCTGCACAAACATCCTCGTTCTTAATGATGCAAAAGATAAGGCTGAAGCATTTGCAACCACCTTCAGCCATTAGTGCCAAATGAATGATCCATCTCGGCCTCCCCTGGAGGTCCCCAGCATCACAGGTGCCAGTCTTCAGCCAATTCGATTCACTGCACGTGATATCAAGAAACAGCTGAAGGCACTGGATACTGCAAAGGCCGTGACAATATTCCGGCAATAGAACTGAAGACTTGTGCTCCAGAACTTCAACAACCACAGCCATCTTCCTTTGTGCTAGGTATGGCTCCAACCAGTGGAGAGTTTTCCCCCTGATTCCCATTGACTCCAGTTTTGCTAGGGCTCCTTGATGCCACACTCGGTCAAATGCTGCCTTGATGTCAAGGGCAGTCACTCTCATCTCACCTCGGGAGTTCAGCTCTTTTGTCCATGTTTGAACCAAGGCTGTAATGAGGTCAGGAGCTGAGTGGTCCTGGTGGAACCCAAACTGGGCATCAGTGAGCAGGTTATTGCTAAGCAAGAGCTGCTTGATAGCATTGTCGATGACCCCTTCTATCATTTTACTGATGATTGAGAGTAGACTGATGAGGTGGTAATTGGCCAGGTTGGATTTGTCCAGCCTTTTGTGTACAGGACATTCCTGGGCAATTTTCCACATTACTGGGTAAATGCCAGTGTTGTAGCTGTACTGGAACAGCTTGGCTAGGGGCGTGACAAGCTCCGGAGCACAGTCTTCAGTTCTATTGCCGGAATATTGTCAAGCCCATAGGCTTTGCAGTATCCTGTGCTTTCAGCTGTTTCTTGATATCAAGTGGAGTGAATTGAATTGGCTGATAGCCCACAGTGCCTCATGGATGCCCAGTTTTGAGTTGCTAGATCTGTTCGAAATCTATCCCATTTAGCACAGTGGTAATGCCACACAACACGATGGAGGGTATCCTCACTGTGAAGATGGGACTTCGTCTCCACAAGGACGGTGCGGTGGTCACTCCTACTGATACTGTCATGGACAGATGCATCTACGGCAGGCAGGTTGGTGAGGATGAGGTCAACAAGTCTAGCTGCTATGTCATTTAGGACTGAGTTACTGAGCCACTCTTGGTGATGGACATTGAAATCCCCCACCCAAAAGTACATTCTGCACCCTTGACACCCTCTGTGCTTCCTCCAAGTGATGTTCAACATGGAGGAGCACTGACTCATCAGCAGAGGGAGGGCGGTACGTGGTAATCAGCAGGTTTCCTTGCCCATGTTTGACCTGATGCCTTGAGACTTCATGGGGTTCAGAGTCGATGTTGAGGACTCCCAGGGCAACTCCCTCCTGACTGTATACCACTGTGCCACCACCTCTGCTGGGTCTGTCCTGCCGGTGGGACAGGACATGCCCAGGGATGGTGATGGTGGTGTCTGGGACATTATCTGTAAAATATGATTCCATGAGGATGACATTGCTTGACTAGTCTGTGAGACAGCTCTCCCAATTTCGGCACCAGCCCCCAAATGTTAGTAAGGAGGACTTTGCAGGGTCGACAGGACTGAGTTTGCTGTTGTTGTTTCTGGTACCTAAGTCGAGGCCGGGTGGTCCGTCCGGTTTCATTACTTTATTGAGACTTTGTAGCGGTTTGATATAACTGAGTGTCTTGCTCAGCTTTTTCAGAGGGTTTTTAAGGGTCAACCGCATTGCTGTGGATCTGGAGTCACATGTTAGCCAGACCAGGTAAGGATGATAGATTTCCTTCCCTAAAGGACATTAGTGAACCAGATGGACTTTTACGACAATCGACAATGTCATCATTAGACTTTTAATTCCAGATTTTTATTGAATTCAAATTCCATCATCTGCTGTGGTGGGATTCAAACCCGGGTCCCCAGCGCATTACCCTGGGTCTCTGGATTACTGGCCCAGCAACACTACGCCATCGCCTCCCCTCAAGTGCAGTTGGGGATGGGAAATAAATGCTGGCGCAGCCAGCAAGGCTGACATTGCATAAACAAATAGTTAAAAAAAATCAACTGCTCTGTACACTAGGACTTCAGTTGACTTGTGGAGGTCTCTGTTGTTAAACACTCGCTGGTGTAGTTTGTAGAAGGTGGATCTGGTGTTCGATCTCCTCGTCAATGACGGCCTTTTGGGAGAGGTGGCTGCCAAGGTATGGGATGTGCTGAACAAATTCCAGAGTCTCTCCTTCAACAGAGATGGGTCAAAATCCTGGAACTCCCTCCCTAACACCACATGGACTGCAGCGGTTCAAGAAGGCAGCTCACCATCACCTTCTGAAGGGCAATTAGGGATGGGCAGTAAAAGCTGGTCCAGCCAGCAAAGCCCACATCCTGTGAATGAATAAAAAAACAACAGAGATGGGAGGTGGAATATTTGGCTGGCCAGGTGTGGGTTGATATGAGTTTAGTTTTGACAACGTTCAAGGACAGGGTGAGTCCCTTGTGTGCAGAATTGAAGAGATGGACAGTGGCTTGTAAATCTGGTGCAGAGTGGACAACGAGACTGCCTCATCCTCAATCTGTAGATCAGGTACGTCTGAAGCAGCGAATTTTTGAGATTTGGCATGGAGGTGACTGAGGTTAAAGAGTTTTCCATCGGGGTGGTATTTAATACTCACCCCAGGGGGCAGTTGGTCTTTGATGAGGTGAATAGTCACTGTCGGGTAGATTGTAAAACATAAGGCAGCTATCGCACAGTCTTAAACAAAAACAGAATTACCTGGAAAAACTCAGCAGGTCTGGCAGCATCGGTGGAGAAGAAAAGAGCTGACATTTCGGGTCCACATGACCCTTCAACAGAACTGAAGTAAAGTTAGGAGAGGGGTGAAATATAAGCTGGTTTAAGGTGGGGGGCGGGGGAGAGAGGCACAGTCTTGACTGATACCAGTACCGATTTTAAAAGTGTCTGTTTCAGATCTCCCACTCAAAACAGTTGTAGTCATATCATCATGAAGCAGCTGCAGTAGAGAAGAGTGTATCTGAGAGCAAGTAGAGATGGTTTAGTGTGCAATGAGAGTGAGTTAGCGGGTCTCTCTGCCGCTTTTTGATGCTGTCGCTTTAAGGACTAGTTCAACTCGGCAACTTCAAAGAGTGGAGTCTGGCGCCACCAAGCGGCGACAGGCGGCACTGCACCCAATCCCGGACTCCACATCGACCCGGGGCTCAATGAACAAATCATTCACACCGAATAAACACCCAATCACAGAGACCAGCGATGATTCTCGCAGCAACTCCAACACGCAGTTTAGCTTTCATCAATAAACTTCACAAAAACAAGGTTTAATGTCTCCCAAATATTCAGAAAAAATGACCTAAAGGATGGTTTAAATCTCTAATCAGCAGCAAACCCGGGTTAAAGAGAATGAAATTAATTCACCAGCATTTTGACCAGGAATATAAATACAACATTAACCATCATGTTACCAGATTGCATTCAGCAACATTCTTGTGTGTCTCTCTCTCCCACTATCTGTGTCTCTTTCTCTATCTACTTCCCTTCCCTCTCCTTCCACTCCATCTGTCTCAGTATTTACAGCACAGAAAGAGGCCATTTGGCCCATCTGCAGTTTCTACTCCACAGGAGCCTCCTCCCACCCCACTTTCTCTCACCCTATCACCATATCCTTCTACTCCTTTCTCCTTCGTGTGTTTATCCAGCTTCCCCCTTAAATGCGTCCATACAATTCACCTCAGCCACTCTCTGTGGGAGTGAGTGCCACGTTCTCACCACACTGTGGGTAAAGGGACTTCTCCTGAATTCCCCATTGGATGTATTGCTGACTGTCTTATTAATGACCCCTTGTTCTGGTCTCCTGCACAAGTTGAACTAGGGGGCACAGTTTAAAAATAAGGGGTCGCCCATTTAAGTAGGAGATGAGGAGAATTTTTTTCTCTCAGAGGGTCTTTGGAACTCCCTTCCACAGAGAGCAGTGGAAACAGGGTCATTGAATATTTTGTAGATAGAATCTTGACTAACAAGTGGGTTAAAGGTTATCAGGGGTATGTGAGAAAGTGGAGTTGAGGCCACAATCAGATCAGCCATGATCTTATTGAAAGGTGGAGCAGGCTCGAGGGGCTGAGTGGCCTCCCTCCTGCTCCTTGACCGTATGTTCTTATGTCTGTATGGACTGAATTGGACTAGCCATATAAACACTGTGGCTACAAGAGCAGGAATCCTGCGGCGAGTAACTCACCTCCAGGCTCCCCAAAGCCTGTTCACCATCTACAAGGCACAAGTCAGGAGTGTGATGGAATACTCCCCACTTGCCTGGATGAGTGCAGCTCCCACAACACTCAAGAAGCTTGACACCATCCAGGACAAAGCAGCCCCGCTTGATTGGCACCACATCCACAAACATTCACTCCCTCCACCACCGACACACAGTAGCAGCAGTGTGTACCATCTACAAGATGCACTGCAGAAACTCACCAAGGCTCCTTCGACAGCCCCTTCCAAACCCACGACCACTCCCATCTAGAAGGACAAGGGCAGCAGATAGTTGGGAACACCACCACTTGCAAGTTCCCCTCCAAGCCACTCACCATCCTGATTTGGAAATATATCGGCCGTTCCTTCACTGTCACTGGATCAAAATCCTGGAACTCCCTCCCTAACAGCACCGTGGATGTACCTACACCACATGGACTGCAGCGGTTCAAGAAGGCAGCTCACCACCACCTTCTCAAGGGCAACTAGGGATGGGTAATAAATGCTGGCCCAGCCAGTGAAGCCCACATCCCGTCAATGAATAAAAAAAAGTTTCTCCTTGTCCATGTCTCCATCTCTGTCCAGGGTTCTGAAGAGTCATATTCGACTGAAAACATTAACCCTGTTTCTCTCTTCACAAATGCTGCCAGACCTGCTGAGTATTCCAGCAATTTGTTTATTATCCCTATCTCTGCCCCTCTATCCCTCACTTATGCTCTCCCTCTCTCCATCCCTTTCCTTTTCTGGGTTTAAATCGTTTTTGAATCACAATCTTGTGATAAAGTTTGTTGCAGGAATTTGTCCACAACCAGTTTCTCTACACAATTGCAATCCTGTCACAGGATTCCACACTCTGAGGGTCCAGGCTTGGAAATCTAGGGGTAAAAACAGGTCCAACTCTCTGATCAAATTAGGACACCAAACACCTGACCCTCCCACCCCCCCCCAACCAGCGACCCCCTACCCTCCCAACCAAAGACCCCCTACCCTCCAAACCAGAGACCCCCTACCCCCCAAACCAGGGACCGCCCAGGGCTCCCAAACCAGGGACATCAGCCCCCACAAAACAGGGACCCCCTCCCACCAATGACCAGAGAACCCCTCCCCCTCCGAAGACCAAGTACCCATCCTCCCCTAAATCAGGTGCCCCTCCTCCCCAAGCCCAGAAACCAGGAACTCCTCAATCCAGAAACCCCCATACCCTTGGTCACTACCCCTCACCCACTGAGGCCCTTCTCTCTCCCTCCCCTCTCTCTCTCTCTCACTCCCTCTCTCTTCCCCTCCCTCCCTCTCCTCCTTTCCCCACTTCCCACCTCTCTCTCCTCTAACCCCAGTCTCTCTCCTACTTTCCCTCCACTCTCTCCAATGCCTTTCTCCCTCCTCCTCTCTCCCGTCTCCCTCCATCTCTCCCCATCTCCATTCCTGCCCCTCCTCTTTGTCTCTCTCTTCTCCTCTCCCTTTCTCTTGCCCTTTCTCCCTCTCTTCCTCTCCCCCCATCTCTCCTCCCTCTTGTTCCCCCTATCACCTCTCATCCTCTCTCATCTTTCCCACTTCCCCCTCTCCACCCCTTCCTTGCCTCTCTCTTCCCCTTTCTCACTCCTCCCCTTTCCCCTTCTCTCACCACCCCCTCACTTCCTCCCCCTCCCAGCCCCCATCCCTCTCCACCTTCCCCCCTCACTTCCCATTTCTCCTCCTCTAACTACCCCTTCCCCCTCACTTTCTCTCCCTCCCCTTCCCACCATCTCTCTCAGTCTCTGCCCTTCCTGCCATCTCTCTCTCTCACTCCCCTCCTTTCCCGTCTCTCTCTCTCTCTCTCCCATTTCCCCTTTCTCTCTCTTCCCCCCTTCTCTCTTATCTCTCTCCCTCCTTCCCTCCGGTCTCTCTCTCTCTCTCCCCCTTCCCTCTCTCTCTCAACCCCACACTTCCTCCTCTCTCCCATCCTTCCCCCTCCCTCTCCCCTTCCCCCGATCGCCCTCTCTCTCCCCACTTCACCGTTGTCAGTCTCTCTCAATCTCCCCCTTCCCTGCCCCTCTCTCTTCTCCTTCCCACTCCCTACTCCCTCCCTCTCTCCTCCCCTTTCTCCTTCTCTCCCCCTCTCTCCTCCCTCCCCCTTCCTCTCCCTCTCTCCCCACTCCCCCCTCTCTCTCCTCCCTCCCTCTACCCCTTCCTCCCTCTCTCCTCCCCTTTCCCCTTCTCTCCCCCCTCCGTCTCTCTCTCGCTCTCCCCCCTCCGTCCCTCTCGCTCTCCCCCCTCCGTCCCTCTCCCTTTCCCCACTCTGTCTCTCTCCCTCTCTCCCCTCTGTCTCTCTCTCTCTCCCTCCCCGTCTCTCTCTCTCTCCCCCCATCTCTCTCTCTCTCCCCCCATCTCTCTCTCTCCCCCCATCTCTCTCTTCCCCATATCTCCCTCCTTCCCTGACTCACCTCCTCTATCTCCCTATTTCCCTCCTGACTCTCTCCCACCCCCATCTCTCTCCTTCCCTCTAGACTTTCCATTTTCCCTCCATCTCTTCCCCCCCATATCTCTACGCCCCCGTATCTCCCTCCCCCCCACAAACGCCGTCTTTCCCGCCCCCTCTCCTGCCACCTCTCTCTCTCTCCTTCCTCCTCCCGCTCTCTCTCCCCTCTCCCTCCCTCTCCCTTCTCCCCCACCCCCCACTCTCACTCCCTCCCCCGACGCTCTCTCTCTCCCTTCCTACCACACGCCCTCTCCCCCTCCTTCCCCTCTCTCTCCAACTCCCTCCCGCCTCTCACGCCCCTTGTCCTCCCTCCCATCCCCCTCTCTCCCATTCTTCCCCACCCCATCTCTGACCACCATCTCCCCCTCACAATTTCTTTCCCTTCCTCCTCTGCACCCTCCTTCCTGCTCCCTCCACCTCTCTCTCCCTCTTCTACCTCGCTCTCTCTCCTTCTTCCAAGCCCCTCTCTCCCTCCCCCTCTCTTCCCCTCCCCATCTCCCTCTCTCCCCTTCACTCTCTCTTTCTCTTCCCCTAACTCTCTCCCCCCTTCCGTGTTTCTCCTATCTCTCTCTACCTCCGCCGCTCTCTCTCTCCCCCTCCACACTCTCTCTCTACCCCTCCGTCTCTCTCTCTCTCCCCCCTCCGCTCTCTCTCTCCACCCTCCACTCTTTCTCTCTACCTCTCCGTCTCTCTCTCTCTACCCCCTCCGCTCTCTCTCTCCCCCCTCCACTCTCTCTCTCTACCCCTCCGTCTCTCTCTCTCTACCCCCTCCGCTCTCTCTCTCCCCCCTCCGCTCTCTCTCTCTCTCCCCCCTCTGTCTCTCTCTCTCTCCCCCCTCCGCTCTCTCTCTCTCCCCCTCCGCTCTATCTCTCTCCCCCCTCCGTCTCTCTCTTTCTCCCCCCTCCGCTCTTTCTCTCTCCCCTCCGTCTCTCTCTCTCTCCCCCCTTCGTCCCTCTCTCTCTCCCCCCTCCCCGTCTCTCTCTCTCTCCCCCCCTGTCTAACTCTCTCCTCCCCTCCGTCTCACTCTCTCCCCATATCTCCCTCTTTCCCTGACTCTTTCCCCCCCATCTCCCTATTTCCCTCCTGACTCTCTCCCACCCCCATCTCTCTCTTTCCCTCTAGATTCTCTCCCGCCCCCAGATCTCCCTTTTTCCTTCCCTCCCTATCTCTCTTCTCTCTCTCCCCCCTCCGTCTCTCTCTCTCTCTCCCCCCTCCGTCTCTCTCCCTTTCCCCCCTCCGTCTCTCTCCCTCTCCCCCCTCCGTCTCTCTCTCGCTCTCCCCCCTCCGTCCCTCTCCCTCTCCCCCCTCCGTCCCTCTCCCCTCTCCCTTTCCCCCCTCCGTCTCTCTCCCTCTCTCCCCTCCGTCTCTCTCTCTCTCCCTCCCCGTCTCTCTCTCTCCCCCCCATCTCTCTCTCTCTCCCCCCATCTCTCTCTCTCCCCACCTCCGTCTCTCTCTCCCCATATCTCCCTCCTTCCCTGACTCACCTCCTCTATCTCCCTATTTCCCTCCTGACTCTCTCCCACCCCCATCTCTCTCCTTCCCTCTAGACTTTCTCTCCCCCGATCTTCCTTTGTCCTTCCCACCCTATCTCTCTCTCCCTCTCTCTCTCTCCCCACTGTGTATCTCTCTCTCCCCAATCTCTCTCTTTCCCTCCTCCTCTCCCACCCGCTCTCACTCTCCCTCTCCCACCCGCTCTCACTCTCCCTCTCCCACCCGCTCTCACTCTCCCTCTCCCACCCGCTCTCACTCTCCCTCTCCCACCCGCTCTCACTCTCCCTCTCCCACCCGCTCTCACTCTCCCTCTCCCACCCGCTCTCACTCTCCCTCTCCCACCCGCTCTCACTCACACTCTCTCTCCCACCCACTCTCTCTCTCCCTCTCTCTCTACCACCCACCCACTTTCCCTCTCTCTCTACCACCCACCCACTCTCTCTCTCTCCCACGCACTCTCTCTCTCTCTCTCCCACCCACTCTCTCTCTCGCACCCACTCTCTCTGTCTCTCTCCCACCCACTCTCTCTCTCTCTCTCCCATCCACTCTCTCTCTCTCTCTCTCCCATCCACTCTCTCTCTCTCCCACCCACTCTCTCTCTCTCTCTCCCACCCACTCTCTCTCTCTCCCACCCACTCTCTCTCTCTCTCCCTGCCACCCACTCTCTCTCCCTTTCTCTCTCTCCCACCCATTCTCTCTCTCTCTCCCACCCACTCTCTCTCTCCCACCCACTCTCTCTCTCTCCCACCCACTCTCTCTCTCTCTCCCACCCACTCTCTCTCTCTCTCTCCCACCCACTCTCTCTCTCTCTCTCCCTGCCACCCACTCTCTCTCCCTTTCTCTCTCTCTCCCACCCATTCTCTCTCTCTCTCCCACCCACTCTCTCTCTCCCACCCACTCGCTCTCTCTCCCACCCACTCGCTCTCTCTCCCACCCACTCTCTCTCTCTCTCTCTCCCACCCACT